>NW_027476503.1:0-207767 GCF_051020955.1 Megalopta genalis | reverse complement strand
GAAGCTAAGCCATATGTTTCGCATGGATTTGAAGCTAAGCCTTCTACTTTGCATTGATTGGAAGCTAAATCATGTGTTTTGCATGGATTTGAAGCTAACTCGTTTGGTTCGCCTGAATTTGAAGCTATTTCATTTATATCGCAAGTATGTGATGCTAAATCATTTGTTTCTCATGGATTTGAAGCTAAGCATTCTACTTCGCATTGATTTGCATCAAAATCATGTGTTTCGCATGGATTTGTAGCTAACTCGTTTGTTTCGCCTGCAATTGAAGCTATATCATTTATAGCGCAAGTATCTGAAGCTAAATCATTTGTTTCTCATGGACTTGAAGCTAATCCATCTATATCGTATGGATTTGAAGCCAAGCCTTCTACTTCGCTTGGATTTGAAGCTAACTCGTTTGTTTCGCATGCAGTTGAAGCTATTTCATTTATACCACAAGTATTTGAAGCTAAAGCAATCGATTGGCATGGACTTGAAGCTAAGCCTTCTACTTCGCTTTGATTTGAAGCCGAATCAAGTGTTTCGCATGGATTTGAAGCTAACTCTTTTGTTTCGCCTGCAATTGATGCTGTATCCCTCATATTCGCAAGTATTTGAAATTAAAACTTTCGTTTCGCATGGATTTGAAGCCAAGCCTTCTACTTCGTTTGGATTTTGAAGCTAACTCGTTTGTTTCGCATGCAGTTGAAGCTAAGTCATGTATGTCAAAAGTATTTGAAGCTAAACCATTTCTTGCGCATAGATTTGTAGCTAAGCCTTCTACTTCGCATTGATTAGAAGCTAAATCATATGTATCGCATGGTTTTGATGCTATCTTGTTTGTTTCGCCTGCAGTTGAATCTATATCACTTATATCCCAAGTTCCTGTGCTAAATCTCTTGTTTTGCATGGATTTGAAGCTAAACCTTCTACATCGCATTGATTTGCAGCTAACTCATGTGTTTCGCATGGATTTGATGCTAACTCGTTTGCTTCGTCTGCATTTGAAGCTATATCACTTATATCGCAAGTATTTGATGCCAAAATCATTTGTTTCGCACGGATTTGAAGCTAAACCTTCTACTTCGCATTGATTTGAAGCTAAATCATGTGTTTCCCTTGGGTTTGAATCTAACCCATTTGTTTTGCAAGAATATGAATCTAAACCATGTGTTTCGCATGGACTTTTATCCAACTCGTTTGCTTCTCATGCAGATGAAGTTTAATCATGAATTTCACAAGTATTTGAATCCGAACCATTTGGTTCGCATGGATTTGAAGATAACCCTTCTACTTCGCATTGATTAGAAGCTAAATCATGTGTATCGCATGGATTCGAAGCTAACTCGTTTGTTCCTCCTGCATTTGTAGCTATTTTATTTATACCGCAAGTATCTGAAGCTATATCATTTGTTTCGAATGGTTTGGAAGCTAAACCGTCTACATCGCATTGACCTGAAGCTAAATCATGTGTTTTGCATGGATTTGAAGCTAATTCGTTTGTTTCGCATGCGGTTGAAGCTCAATCACGTATATCACAAGTATTTGAAGCTAAATCATTTATTCCGCATGCATTTGAAGCTATGTCGTCTACTTCGCATTGATTGGAAGCTAAATCACGTGTTTTGCATGGATTTGAAGCTGAACCACTTGATTCGAATGCATTTGACGCTAAGCCTTCTACTTTGCACTGATTTCAAGATAAATCATGTGTTTCGCATGGATTTAAAGCTAAGCCATCTACTTCGCAGTGATTATAATCTAAATCATGTGTTTTGCATGGATTTGATGCTGTCTCGTTTGTTTCGAATCCAGCTGAAGCAAAATCATGTATATCTCAAGTATTTGAAGCAAAACCATTTGTTTCTCATGTATTAAATGCTAAGCCTTCCACTTCGCATTGATCTGAAACTAAATAATGTGTGTCGCTTGGATTTGAAGCTAAAGCGTTTGTTTCGCCTGCAGTTGAAGCTAAATCATGTTTATCACAAGTATCTGAAGCTAACGCATTTGTTTCGCAAGAATACGAAGCTATACCATGTGTACCGCGTTGATTTGAAGCTAAATAATGTGTTTCGAATGGATTTGAAGCTAAGCATTCTACTTCGCACTGATTTGAAGCTACACCATTTGATTCGCATGGATTTGAAGCTAAGCCTTCTACTTTGCATTGAATTGAAGCTAAATCATTTGTTTTGCGTAGATTTGAAGGTAACTCGTTCGTTTTGCATGCAGTTGAAGCAAAATCATGTATTTCACAAGTATTTGTAGCCGAACCGTTAGATTCGTATAGATTTGAAGCTCAGCCTTCTGCTTCGCACTGATTTGAAGCTAAATCATGTGTCTCTCTTGGATTTGAAGCTATACATTCTACATCGCATTGATTTGAAGCTAGATCATGTGTTTCGCTTGGATTTGAAGCTATACATTCTACATCGCATTGATTTGAAGCGAAATCATGTCGTTCGATTGTATTTGAAGCTAACTCGTTTGTTTCGTCTGCACCTGTAGCTGTATCACTTATGTCGTAAGTATCTGAAGGTAAACCGTTTGTGTCGCATTTTTTTTAAGCTAATCCTTCTATTTCGCATTGATTTGTAGCTAAATCATGTGTTTCGCATGGATTTGAAACTATCTCGTTTGCATCGCTTGCAGTTGAAGCTAAATGAGGTATATTACAAGTAATGGAAGGTAACTCGTTTGTTTCGCCTGCATTTGAAGCTATATCACTTATATCGCGAGTATCTGAAGCTAAATCATTTGTTTCGCATGGATTTGAAGCATGGCTTCTACTTCGCATTGATTTGAAGCTAAATCTTTTGTTCCGCATGGATTTGGAGCTAACTCGTTTGTTTCTCCTGTATTTGAAGTTATATCACATATATCGCAAGTATCTGAACCTAAATCATTTGTTTCGCATGGATTTGAAGCTAAACCTTTTACATCGCATTTATGTGAAGCTATATCATGTGTTTCGCATGGATTTGAAGCTAAACCTTCTACATCGCATTGATTTGCAGCGAAATCATTTGTTTCGCATGGGTATGAAGCAAACTCGTTTGTTTCGTCTGCATTTGAAGCTATATCACTTATATCGCAAGTATTTGAAGCTAAATCATTTGTTTCGCATGGATTTGAAGCTAACTGGTTTGTTTCGCCTGTATTTGAAGCTGTATCACTTGTATCGCAAGTATTTGTAGCTAAATCATTTGTTTTGCATGGATTTGAAGCTAAACCTTCCACATCGCATTGGTTTGATGCTAAACCTTCTACATCTCATTGATATGAAGCTAAATCGTATGTATCGCATGGTTTTGAAGCTATCTTGTTTGTTTAGCCTGAAGTTGCATCTACATCACTTATATTGCAAGTATTTGAAGCTAAATCATTTGTTTCTCATGGATTTGAAGCTAAACCTTCTACTTCGCTTTGATTTGAAGCTAAATCAAGAGTTTTGCATGGATTTGTAGCCAACTCGTTTGTTTCCCCTGTATTTGAAGCTATATCACTTATATCGAAAGTATTTGAAGCTAAATCATTTGTGGCGCATGGATTTGAAGCTATCTCGTTTGTTTCGCCTGCAGTTGAATCTATATCACTTATATCACAAGTATTTGCAGCATAACCATTTGTTCCGCATAGATTTGAAGCTACGCTTTCTACTTCGCATTGATTTGAAGCTAACTCATGTGTTTCGCGTGGATTTGATGGTAACTCGTTTGTTTCGCATGCAGTTGAAGCTATATCACCTACATCCCAATTCTTTGATGCTCAATCATTTGTTTAGCATGGATTTGAAGCTAAACCTTCTATTTCGCATTGATTTGAAGCTAAATCATTTGCTTCGCATGGAATTGAAGCTAACCCGTTTGTTCCTCCTGCTTTTGAAGCTATATCACTTATATCGCAAGTATTTGAAGCTAAATCATATGTGTCGCATGGATTTGAAGCTAAGCCGTCTACTTCGCATTGATTTGAAGCTAAATCACGTATTTTGCATGGATTTGAAGCTGAAACATTTGATTCGCATGGATTTGAAGCTAAGCCTTCTACTTCGCGTTCATTATAAGCTACATCATGTGTTTCGCATGGATTTGAAGCTATCTCGATTGTTTTGTCTGCATTAGAAGCTAATTCATTTATATCGCAAGTATTTGAAGCTAATCCATACGTTTCGCATGGATTTGAAGCTAAGCCTTCTACTTTGCATTGATTGGAAGCTAAATCATGTGTTTTGCATGGATTTGAAGCTAACTCGTTTGGTTCGCCTGAATTTGAAGCTATTTCATTTATATCGCAAGTATGTGATGCTAAATCATTTGTTTCTCATGGATTTGAAGCTAAGCATTCTACTTCGCATTGATTTGCATCAAAATCATGTGTTTCGCATGGATTTGTAGCTAACTCGTTTGTTTCGCCTGCAATTGAAGCTATATCATTTATAGCGCAAGTATCTGAAGCTAAATCATTTGTTTCTCATGGACTTGAAGCTAATCCATCTATATCGTATGGATTTGAAGCCAAGCCTTCTACTTCGCTTGGATTTGAAGCTAACTCGTTTGTTTCGCATGCAGTTGAAGCTATTTCATTTATACCACAAGTATTCGAAGCTAAACCATTTGATTCGCATGGAATTGAAGCTAAACCATGTGTTTCGCATGAATTTGAAGATAAATCATGTGATTCGCATGGATTTGTAGCAAACTCGTTTGTTTCGGATGTATATGATGCTATATCACTTATATCGCAAGTATTTGAACCTAAATCATTTGTTTCGCATGGATTTGAAGCTAATCCATCAACATCGCATTCATTTGAAACTTAATCATGTGTTTCCCTTGGATATGAAGCTAAATCATGTGTTTCGCGCGGATGTGATGCTAACTCGTTTGTTTCGCATGCATTTGAAGCTGTATACCTCATATTCGCAAGTATTTGAAACTAAATCTTTCGTTTCGCATGGATTTGAAGCTAAGCCTTCTACTTCGCATTGATTTGAAGCTAAATCATGTGTTTCGCATGGAGTTTAAGCTAACTCGTTTGTTCCGCATGCAGTTAAATCAAAATCATGTTTATCACAAATATTTATAACTAAACCATTTGTTCCGCGTGGATTTGAAGACAAGCCTTCTACTTCGTATTGATTTTAAGCTAAACCTTCTACATCTTATTGATTTGAAGCTAAATCATGTGTTTCGCATTGAGTTGAGGCTAACCCGTTTGTTTCGTGAGCATTTGAAGCTATATCACTTATATCGCAAGCATCTGAAGCTAAAACATTTGTTTCCCATTGATTTGAAGCTAAACCTTCTACATCGCATTGTTTTGCAGCTAAATCATGTGTTTCGCATGGATTTGAAGCTAACTCGTTTGTTTCCCCTGCATTTGAAGCAATACCAATCATATCGCAAGTATCTGATGCTAAATCACTTGTTTCGCATGGATTTGTCGCTAAACATTGTACATCGCATTGATTTGAAACTTAATCATGTGTTTTGCATGGATTTGAAGCTAACTCGTTTGTTTCCCCTGCATTTGAAGCTATATCACTTATATAACAAGTATCTGATGCTAAATCATTTGTTTCGCATGGATTTGAAGCTAACCCTTCTACATCGCATTGATTTGCAGCTAAATCATGTGTTTCGCATAGATTTGTAGCTAACTCGTTTGATTCGCCTGCATTTGAAGCTATATCACTTATACCGCAAGTAACTGAAGCTAAATCAATTGTTTCGCATGTATTTGAAGCTAAGCCTTCTACTTGGAATTGAAATGAAGCTAAATCATTTGTTTCGCATGGATTTGAAGCTAACTCGTTTGTTCTGTCTGCATTTGAAGCTACCTCACTTATATCGCAAGTATTTGAAGCTAAATCATTTGTTTCGCATGAATTTGAAGCTAATCCTTCTACCGGGAATTGACTTGAAACTACATCATTTGTTTTGCATGGTTTTGAAGCTAACTCATTTGTTTCGCCTGCATTTGGATCTATATCACTTAAATCGCAAGTATTTGACCTAAATCAATTGTTTCGAATGGATTTGAAGCTAATTCTTCTACGTCGTATTAATTTGAAGACAAATCATGTCTTTCGCCTGGATTTGAAGCTAACTCGTTTGTTTCGCCTGCATATGAAGCTATGTCACTTATATCGCAAGTATTTGAAGCTAAATAATTAGTGTCGCTTGGATTTGAAGCTAAGCCGTCTACTTCGAATTGATTTGAAGCTTAATCATGTGTATCGCATTGATTAGAAGCTATTTCGTTTGTTTCGCACGCAGTTGAAACTAAATCATGTATATCACAAGTATTCGAAGCTAAACCATTTGATTCGCATGGAATTGAAGCTAAACCATGTGTTTCGGATGAATTTGAAGATAAATCATGTGTTTCGCTTGGATTTGAAGCTAACTCGTTTGTTTCGCATGCAGTTGAAGCTAAATTATGTATATCATAAGTATCTGAGGCTAATCCATTTGTTCCGCATGAATTTGAAGCTAAGCCTTCTACTTCGCATTGATTTGAAGCTAAATCATGTGTATCGCATGGATTTTGAAGCTAACTCGTTTGATTCGTCTACATTTGAAGCTATATAACATATATCCCAAGTGTTTGAAGCTAAATCATTCGTTTCACATGGATTTGGAGCTAAGCCTTCTACATCGCATTGATTTGCATGTAGAACATATATTACGCATGGATTTGAAGCTGACTCGTTTGTTCCGCTTGCATTTGAATATATATCATGTATATCACAAGTATTTGAAGCTAAAGCATTTGATTCGCATGGATTTGAAGCTAAACCTTCCACATCGCATTGGTTTGATGCTAAACCTTCTACATCTCATTGATATGAAGCTAAATCGTATGTATCGCATGGTTTTGAAGCTATCTTGTTTGTTTAGCCTGAAGTTGCATCTACATCATTTATATTGCAAGTATTTGAAGCTAAATCATTTGTCCCGCATGGTTTTGAAGCTAAGCCTTCTACATCACATTGATTTGAAGCTAAATCATTTGTTTCGCATAGATTTTGTGATAACTCGTTTGTTTCTCCTGCATTTGAAGCTATATCACTTATATCGCAAGTATCTGAACCTAAATCATTTGTTTCGCATGGATTTGTAGCTAACTCGTTTGCTTCCCCTGCATTTGAAGCTATATCATTTATACCGCAAGTTCCTGTGCTAAATCTTTTGTTTTGCATAGATTTGAAGCTAAACCTTCTACATCGCATTGATTTGTAGCTAAATCATGTGTTTCGCATGGTTTTGAAGCTAACTCGTTTGATTCGCCTGCATTTGATGCTAAATCATTCGTTTCGCATGGATTTGAAGCTAAGCCATCTAATTCGCATTCTTTTGAAGCTAAATAATTTATTTCGCGTGGATTCGAGGCTAACTCGTCTGTTTCGAATGCAGCTGAAGCTAAATCATGTATATCACAAGTATTTGAAGCTAAACGATTTGTATAGAATGGATTTGAAGATAAGCCTTCTAGTTCGCATTGATTTGAAGGTAAATCATGTGTTTCGCATGGATTTGAAGCTAACTCATTTGTTTCTCCTGCATTTGAAGCTATATCTCTTATATCGCCGGTATTTGAATGTAAATCATTTGTTTCGCGCGGATTTGAAGCTAAACCTTCTACATCGCATTGGTTTGAAGCTAAATCATGTGTTTCGCATGGATTTGTAGCTAACTCGTTTGTTTCGCCTGCATTTGAAGCTATATCACATATATTCGCAAGTATTTAAAGCTAAATCTTTCGTTTCGCATGGATTTGAAGATAAGCCTTCTACTTCGCATTGATTTGATGCTAAATGATTTGTTTCGCATGGTTTTGAAGCTAAGACATCTAGTTCGCATTGATTTGAAGCTAAATCATGTGTATCTCATGGATTTTGAAGCTAACTCGTTTGATTCGTCTGCATTTCAAGCTATATCACTTATATCGCAAGTATTTGAAGCTAAATCATTTGTGTCGCATGGATTTGAAGCCATCTCGTTTGTTTCGCCTGCAGTAGAATCTATACCACTTATATCCCAAGTGTTTGAAGCTAAATCATTTGTTCCGCATGGATTTGAAGCTAAGCCTTCTTCTTCGCATTGATTTGCATCTAAATCATGTTTTTCGCATGGATTTTAAGTTATCTCGTTCGTTTCGCCTGCATATGAAGCTATGTCATTTATATAGCAAATATCTGAAGCTAAATCATTTGTTTCGCATGGAGTTTAAGCCAACTCGTTTGTTCCGCATGCAGTTAAATCTAAATCATGTTTATCACAAATATTTAAGGCTAAACCATTTGTTCCGCGTGGATTAGAAGACAAGCCTTCTACTTCGTATTGATTTGAAGCTAAACCTTCTACATCTTATTGATTTGAAGCTAAATCATGTGTTCCGCATGGAGCCGAAGGTAACTCATTTGTTTCGACAATATTTGAAGCTATATCACTTATATCGCAAGCATCTGAAGCAAAATCATTAGTTTCCATGGATTTGAAGCTAAACCATCTACATCGCAGTGATTTGAAGCTAATCGTGTGTTTCGCTTGGATTTGGTGCTAACTCGTTTGTTTCGTCTGCATTTGAAGCAATATCACTTATATCGCAAGTATCTGACGCTAAATCATTTGTTTCGCATGGATTCGAAGCTAACTCGTTTGTTTCGCCTGCATATGAAGCTATGTCACTTATATCGCAAGTATTTGAAGCTAAATAATTAGTGTCGCTTGGATTTGATGCTAAGCCGTCTACTTCGAATTGATTTGAAGCTTAATTATGTGTATCGCATTGATTTGAAGCTATTTCGTTTGTTTCGCACGCAGTTGAAACTAAATCATGTATATCACAAGTATTCGAAGCTAAACCATTTGATTCGCATGGAATTGAAGCTAAACCATGTGTTTCGCATGAATTTGAAGATAAATCATGTGATTCGCATGGATTTGTAGCAAACTCGTTTGTTTCGGATGTATATGATGCTATATCACTTATATCGCAAGTATTTGAACCTAAATCATTTGTTTCGCATGGATTTGAAGCTAATCCATCAACATCGCATTCATTTGAAACTTAATCATGTGTTTCCCTTGGATATGAAGCTAAATCATGTGTTTCGCGCGGATGTGATGCTAACTCGTTTGTTTCGCATGCATTTGAAGCTGTATACCTCATATTCGCAAGTATTTGAAACTAAATCTTTCGTTTCGCATGGATTTGAAGCTAAGCCTTCTACTTCGCATTGATTTGAAGCTAAATCATGTGTTTCGCATGGAGTTTAAGCTAACTCGTTTGTTCCGCATGCAGTTAAATCAAAATCATGTTTATCACAAATATTTATAACTAAACCATTTGTTCCGCGTGGATTTGAAGACAAGCCTTCTACTTCGTATTGATTTTAAGCTAAACCTTCTACATCTTATTGATTTGAAGCTAAATCATGTGTTTCGCATTGAGTTGAGGCTAACCCGTTTGTTTCGTGAGCATTTGAAGCTATATCACTTATATCGCAAGCATCTGAAGCTAAAACATTTGTTTCCCATTGATTTGAAGCTAAACCTTCTACATCGCATTGTTTTGCAGCTAAATCATGTGTTTCGCATGGATTTGAAGCTAACTCGTTTGTTTCCCCTGCATTTGAAGCAATACCAATCATATCGCAAGTATCTGATGCTAAATCACTTGTTTCGCATGGATTTGTCGCTAAACATTGTACATCGCATTGATTTGAAACTTAATCATGTGTTTTGCATGGATTTGAAGCTAACTCGTTTGTTTCCCCTGCATTTGAAGCTATATCACTTATATAACAAGTATCTGATGCTAAATCATTTGTTTCGCATGGATTTGAAGCTAACCCTTCTACATCGCATTGATTTGCAGCTAAATCATGTGTTTCGCATAGATTTGTAGCTAACTCGTTTGATTCGCCTGCATTTGAAGCTATATCACTTATACCGCAAGTAACTGAAGCTAAATCAATTGTTTCGCATGTATTTGAAGCTAAGCCTTCTACTTGGAATTGAAATGAAGCTAAATCATTTGTTTCGCATGGATTTGAAGCTAACTCGTTTGTTCTGTCTGCATTTGAAGCTACCTCACTTATATCGCAAGTATTTGAAGCTAAATCATTTGTTTCGCATGAATTTGAAGCTAATCCTTCTACCGGGAATTGACTTGAAACTACATCATTTGTTTTGCATGGTTTTGAAGCTAACTCATTTGTTTCGCCTGCATTTGGATCTATATCACTTAAATCGCAAGTATTTGACCTAAATCAATTGTTTCGAATGGATTTGAAGCTAATTCTTCTACGTCGTATTAATTTGAAGACAAATCATGTCTTTCGCCTGGATTTGAAGCTAACTCGTTTGTTTCGCCTGCATATGAAGCTATGTCACTTATATCGCAAGTATTTGAAGCTAAATAATTAGTGTCGCTTGGATTTGAAGCTAAGCCGTCTACTTCGAATTGATTTGAAGCTTAATCATGTGTATCGCATTGATTAGAAGCTATTTCGTTTGTTTCGCACGCAGTTGAAACTAAATCATGTATATCACAAGTATTCGAAGCTAAACCATTTGATTCGCATGGAATTGAAGCTAAACCATGTGTTTCGGATGAATTTGAAGATAAATCATGTGTTTCGCTTGGATTTGAAGCTAACTCGTTTGTTTCGCATGCAGTTGAAGCTAAATTATGTATATCATAAGTATCTGAGGCTAATCCATTTGTTCCGCATGAATTTGAAGCTAAGCCTTCTACTTCGCATTGATTTGAAGCTAAATCATGTGTATCGCATGGATTTTGAAGCTAACTCGTTTGATTCGTCTACATTTGAAGCTATATAACATATATCCCAAGTGTTTGAAGCTAAATCATTCGTTTCACATGGATTTGGAGCTAAGCCTTCTACATCGCATTGATTTGCATGTAGAACATATATTACGCATGGATTTGAAGCTGACTCGTTTGTTCCGCTTGCATTTGAATATATATCATGTATATCACAAGTATTTGAAGCTAAAGCATTTGATTCGCATGGATTTGAAGCTAAACCTTCCACATCGCATTGGTTTGATGCTAAACCTTCTACATCTCATTGATATGAAGCTAAATCGTATGTATCGCATGGTTTTGAAGCTATCTTGTTTGTTTAGCCTGAAGTTGCATCTACATCATTTATATTGCAAGTATTTGAAGCTAAATCATTTGTCCCGCATGGTTTTGAAGCTAAGCCTTCTACATCACATTGATTTGAAGCTAAATCATTTGTTTCGCATAGATTTTGTGATAACTCGTTTGTTTCTCCTGCATTTGAAGCTATATCACTTATATCGCAAGTATCTGAACCTAAATCATTTGTTTCGCATGGATTTGTAGCTAACTCGTTTGCTTCCCCTGCATTTGAAGCTATATCATTTATACCGCAAGTTCCTGTGCTAAATCTTTTGTTTTGCATAGATTTGAAGCTAAACCTTCTACATCGCATTGATTTGTAGCTAAATCATGTGTTTCGCATGGTTTTGAAGCTAACTCGTTTGATTCGCCTGCATTTGATGCTAAATCATTCGTTTCGCATGGATTTGAAGCTAAGCCATCTAATTCGCATTCTTTTGAAGCTAAATAATTTATTTCGCGTGGATTCGAGGCTAACTCGTCTGTTTCGAATGCAGCTGAAGCTAAATCATGTATATCACAAGTATTTGAAGCTAAACGATTTGTATAGAATGGATTTGAAGATAAGCCTTCTAGTTCGCATTGATTTGAAGGTAAATCATGTGTTTCGCATGGATTTGAAGCTAACTCATTTGTTTCTCCTGCATTTGAAGCTATATCTCTTATATCGCCGGTATTTGAATGTAAATCATTTGTTTCGCGCGGATTTGAAGCTAAACCTTCTACATCGCATTGGTTTGAAGCTAAATCATGTGTTTCGCATGGATTTGTAGCTAACTCGTTTGTTTCGCCTGCATTTGAAGCTATATCACATATATTCGCAAGTATTTAAAGCTAAATCTTTCGTTTCGCATGGATTTGAAGATAAGCCTTCTACCTCGCATTGATTTGATGCTAAATGATTTGTTTCGCATGGTTTTGAAGCTAAGACATCTAGTTCGCATTGATTTGAAGCTAAATCATGTGTATCTCATGGATTTTGAAGCTAACTCGTTTGATTCGTCTGCATTTCAAGCTATATCACTTATATCGCAAGTATTTGAAGCTAAATCATTTGTGTCGCATGGATTTGAAGCCATCTCGTTTGTTTCGCCTGCAGTAGAATCTATACCACTTATATCCCAAGTGTTTGAAGCTAAATCATTTGTTCCGCATGGATTTGAAGCTAAGCCTTCTTCTTCGCATTGATTTGCATCTAAATCATGTTTTTCGCATGGATTTTAAGTTATCTCGTTCGTTTCGCCTGCATATGAAGCTATGTCATTTATATAGCAAATATCTGAAGCTAAATCATTTGTTTCGCATGGAGTTTAAGCCAACTCGTTTGTTCCGCATGCAGTTAAATCTAAATCATGTTTATCACAAATATTTAAGGCTAAACCATTTGTTCCGCGTGGATTAGAAGACAAGCCTTCTACTTCGTATTGATTTGAAGCTAAACCTTCTACATCTTATTGATTTGAAGCTAAATCATGTGTTCCGCATGGAGCCGAAGGTAACTCATTTGTTTCGACAATATTTGAAGCTATATCACTTATATCGCAAGCATCTGAAGCAAAATCATTAGTTTCCCATGGATTTGAAGCTAAACCATCTACATCGCAGTGATTTGAAGCTAAATCGTGTGTTTCGCTTGGATTTGGTGCTAACTCGTTTGTTTCGTCTGCATTTGAAGCAATATCACTTATATCGCAAGTATCTGACGCTAAATCATTTGTTTCGCATGGATTCGAAGCTAACTCGTTTGTTTCGCCTGCATATGAAGCTATGTCACTTATATCGCAAGTATTTGAAGCTAAATAATTAGTGTCGCTTGGATTTGATGCTAAGCCGTCTACTTCGAATTGATTTGAAGCTTAATTATGTGTATCGCATTGATTTGAAGCTATTTCGTTTGTTTCGCACGCAGTTGAAACTAAATCATGTATATCACAAGTATTCGAAGCTAAACCATTTGATTCGCATGGAATTGAAGCTAAACCATGTGTTTCGCATGAATTTGAAGATAAATCATGTGATTCGCATGGATTTGTAGCAAACTCGTTTGTTTCGCATGTATATGATGCTATATCACTTATATCGCAAGTATTTGAACCTAAATCATTTGTTTCGCATGGATTTGAAGCTAATCCATCAACATCGCATTCATTTGAAACTTAATCATGTGTTTCCCTTGGATATGAAGCTAAATCATGTGTTTCGCGCGGATGTGATGCTAACTCGTTTGTTTCGCATGCATTTGAAGCTGTATACCTCATATTCGCAAGTATTTGAAACTAAATCTTTCGTTTCGCATGGATTTGAAGCTAAGCCTTCTACTTCGCATTGATTTGAAGCTAAATCATGTGTTTCGCATGGAGTTTAAGCTAACTCGTTTGTTCCGCATGCAGTTAAATCAAAATCATGTTTATCACAAATATTTATGGCTAAACCATTTGTTCCGCGTGGATTTGAAGACAAGCCTTCTACTTCGTATTGATTTTAAGCTAAACCTTCTACATCTTATTGATTTGAAGCTAAATCATGTGTTTCGCATTGAGTTGAGGCTAACCCGTTTGTTTCGTGAGCATTTGAAGCTATATCACTTATATCGCAAGCATCTGAAGCTAAAACATTTGTTTCCCATTGATTTGAAGCTAAACCTTCTACATCGCATTGTTTTGCAGCTAAATCATGTGTTTCGCATGGATTTGAAGCTAACTCGTTTGTTTCCCCTGCATTTGAAGCAATACCAATCATATCGCAAGTATCTGATGCTAAATCACTTGTTTCGCATGGATTTGTCGCTAAACATTGTACATCGCATTGATTTGAAACTTAATCATGTGTTTTGCATGGATTTGAAGCTAACTCGTTTGTTTCCCCTGCATTTGAAGCTATATCACTTATATAACAAGTATCTGATGCTAAATCATTTGTTTCGCATGGATTTGAAGCTAACCCTTCTACATCGCATTGATTTGCAGCTAAATCATGTGTTTCGCATAGATTTGTAGCTAACTCGTTTGATTCGCCTGCATTTGAAGCTATATCACTTATACCGCAAGTAACTGAAGCTAAATCAATTGTTTCGCATGTATTTGAAGCTAAGCCTTCTACTTGGAATTGAAATGAAGCTAAATCATTTGTTTCGCATGGATTTGAAGCTAACTCGTTTGTTCTGTCTGCATTTGAAGCTACCTCACTTATATCGCAAGTATTTGAAGCTAAATCATTTGTTTCGCATGAATTTGAAGCTAATCCTTCTACCGGGAATTGACTTGAAACTACATCATTTGTTTTGCATGGTTTTGAAGCTAACTCATTTGTTTCGCCTGCATTTGGATCTATATCACTTAAATCGCAAGTATTTGACCTAAATCAATTGTTTCGAATGGATTTGAAGCTAATTCGTCTACGTCGTATTAATTTGAAGACAAATCATGTCTTTCGCCCGGATTTGAAGCTAACTCGTTTGTTTCGCCTGCATATGAAGCTATGTCACTTATATCGCAAGTATTTGAAGCTAAATAATTAGTGTCGCTTGGATTTGAAGCTAAGCCGTCTACTTCGAATTGATTTGAAGCTTAATCATGTGTATCGCATTGATTAGAAGCTATTTCGTTTGTTTCGCACGCAGTTGAAACTAAATCATGTATATCACATGTATTCGAAGCTAAACCATTTGATTCGCATGGAATTGAAGCTAAACCATGTGTTTCGGATGAATTTGAAGCTAACTAGTTTGTTTCGCATGCAGTTGAATCTAAATCATGTTTATCACAAGTATCTGAAGCAAAATCATTTGTTTCGCATGAATTTGAAGCCAAGCCTTCTACTTCGCATTGATTTGAAGCTAAAATATGTGTTTCGTATGGATTTGAAGCTAACTAGTTTGTTTCGCATGCAGTTGAATCTAAATCATGTTTTTCACAAGTATCTGAAGCTAAATCATTTGATTCGCATGGATTTGAATCTAAGCTTTCTACTTCGCATTGATTTGAAGATAAATCATGTGTTTCGCTTGGATTTGAGGCTAACTCGTTTGTTTCGCATGCAGTTGAAGCTAAATTATGTATATCATAAGTATCTGAGGCTAATCCATTTGTTCCGCATGAATTTGAAGCTAAGCCTTCTACTTCGCATTGATTTGAAGCTAAATCATGTGTATCGCATGGATTTTGAAGCTAACTCGTTTGATTCGTCTACATTTGAAGCTATATAACATATATCCCAAGTGTTTGAAGCTAAATCATTCGTTTCACATGGATTTGGAGCTAAGCCTTCTACATCGCATTGATTTGCATGTAGATCATATATTACGCATGGATTTGAAGCTGACTCGTTTGTTCCGCTTGCATTTGAATATATATCATGTATATCACAAGTATTTGAAGCTAAAGCATTTGATTCGCATGGATTTGAATCTAAGCTTTCTACTTCGCATTGATTTGAAGCTAAAACATGTGTTTCGCATGGATTTGAAGCTAACTAGTTTGTTTCGCATGCAGTTGAATCTAAATCATGTTTATCACAAGTATCTGAAGCAAAATCATTTGTTTCGCATGAATTTGAAGCCAAGCCTTCTACTTCGCATTGATTTGAAGCTAAAATATGTGTTTCGCATGGATTTGAAGCTAACTAGTTTGTTTCGCATGCAGTTGAATCTAAATCATGTTTTTCACAAGTATCTGAAGCTAAATCATTTGTTTCGCATGAATTTGAAGCTAAGCCTTCTACTGCGCATTTATTTGAATCTAAATCATGTGTATTCGCATGGATTCTGAAGCTAATTCGTTTGTTTCGTATGCATTTGAAGCTATATCACTTACATCGCAAGTGCTTAAACCTAAACCATTCGTTTCACATGGATTTGAAGCTAAACCTTCTACATCGCATTGATTTGAAGATAAATCATGTGTATCGCATGGATTTTGAAGCTAACACGTTTCATTCGTCTACATTTGAAGCTATATCATTTATATCCCAAGTGTTTGAAGCTAAATCATTTGTTTCGCGTGGATTGGAAGCTAAACCTTCTACATGGCATTGACTTGAAGCTAAGTCATGTGTTTCCCTTGGATATGAAGCTAACTCGTTGGTTTCGCATGCATTTGAAGCTGTGTCCCTTATATTCGCAAGTATTTGAAGCTAAATCATTTGTTTCGCATGCATTTGAAGCTTAATCATGTGTTTCGCTTGGACTTGAAGGTAACTCGTTTGTTTCGCATGCAGTTGAAGCTAATTCATGTCTATCACAAGTATTTGAAGATGAACCACTTGAATCGCATGGATTTCAACCTGAGCCTTCTACTTCGCACTGATTTGAAGCTAAATGATTTGTGTCGCATGGATTTGAAGCTAAACCTTCTACATCGCATTGATTTGAAACTAAATCTAGTGTATCGCATGGATTTGAAGCTAACTCGTCCGTTTCGTCTGCATTTGTATCTATATCACATATATCGCAAGTATATGAAGCTAAATGATTTCTTTCGCATGGATTTGAAGCTCAACCTTCTACATCGCATTGATTTGAAGGTTAATCATGTGTTTCGCATGGATTTGAAGCTAACTCGTTCGTTTCGCCTGCATTTGAATCTACATCACTTATATCGCAAGTATTTGAAGCTAAATCATGTGTATCGCGTGGATTTTGAAGCTAACTCGTTTGATTAGTCTGCATTTGAAGCTATATTACTTATACCCCAAGTGTTTGAAGCTAAATCATTTGTTTCGCATGGATTTTAAGCTAAACCTTCTATATAGCATTGATTTGAAGCTAAACCTTCTACATCTTATTGATTTGAACCTAAATCAAGTGATTTGCATGGATTTGAAGCTAATCCTTCTACTTCGCATTGATTTGAAGCTAAGTCATGCGTATCGCATGGATTTTCAAGCTAACTCATTTGATTCGTCTGCATTTGAAGCTATATCACTTATATCCCAAGTGTTTGAAGCTATATCATTTGTTTCGCTTGGATTTGTAGCTAAACCTTCTACATAGCATTGATTTAAATCTTAATCATGTGTTTTGCATGGATTTGAAGCTATATCACTTATATAGCAAGTATATGATACTAAATAATTTGTTTCTCATGGATTTGAAGCTAAACCTCCTACATCGCATTGATTTGAAGCTAAATCATGCGTTTCGCGTGGACTTGAAGCTAACTCGTTGGTTTCGCATGCATTTGAAGGTGTGCCCCTTATATTCGCAAGTATTTGAAGCTAAATGATTTGTGTCGCATGGATTTTAAGCTAAACCTTCTACATCGAATTGATTTGAAGCTAAATCTAGTGTGTCGCATGGATTTGAAGCTAACACGTTCGTTTCGTCTGCATTTGTATCTATATCACATATATCGAAAGTATTTGAAGCTAAATGATTTCTTTCGCATGGATTTGAAGCTCAACCTTCTACATCGCATTTATTTGAAACTAAATCATGTGTTTCGCGTGGACTTGAAGCTAACTCGTTGGTTTCGCATGCATTTGAAGCTGTGTCCCTTATATTCGCAAGTATTTGAAGCTAAATCATTTGTTTCGCATGCATTTGAAGCTTAATCATGTGTTTCGCTTGGACTTGAAGGTAACTCGTTTGTTTCGCATGCAGTTGAAGCTAATTCATGTCTATCACAAGTATTTGAAGATGAACCACTTGAATCGCATGGATTTCAACCTGAGCCTTCTACTTCGCACTGATTTGAAGCTAAATGATTTGTGTCGCATGGATTTGAAGCTAAACCTTCTACATCGCATTGATTTGAAGCTAAATCATGTGTTTCGCTTGGTTTTGAAGCTAACTCGTTTGTTTTGCATTCATTTGAAGCTACATCACTTATATCGCAAGTATCTGAAGTTAAATCATTTGTTCCGCTTGGATTTGATGCTAAACCTTCTACATAGAATTGATTTGAAGCTTAATCATGTGTTTTGCATGGATTTCAAGCTAACTCGTCTGTTTCTCCTGCATTTGAAGCTATATCAATTATATCGCAAGTATCTGATGCTAAATCATTTGTTTCGCATGGATTTGAAGCTAACTCGTTTGCTTCCCCTGCATTTGAAGCTATATCATTTATACCGCAAGTTCCTGTGCTAAATCTTTTGTTTTGCATAGATTTGAAGCTAAACCTTCTACATCGCATTGATTTGTAGCTAAATCATGTGTTTCGCATGGTTTTGAAGCTAACTCGTTTGTTTCGCCTGCATTTGAAGCTATATCACATATATTCGCAAGTATTTAAAGCTAAATCTTTCGTTTCGCATGGATTTGAAGATAAGCCTTCTACTTCGCATTGATTTGATGCTAAATGATTTGTTTCGCATGGTTTTGAAGCTAAGACATCTAGTTCGCATTGATTTGAAGCTAAATCATGTGTATCTCATGGATTTTGAAGCTAACTCGTTTGATTCGTCTGCATTTCAAGCTATATCACTTATATCGCAAGTATTTGAAGCTAAATCATTTGTGTCGCATGGATTTGAAGCCATCTCGTTTGTTTCGCCTGCAGTAGAATCTATACCACTTATATCCCAAGTGTTTGAAGCTAAATCATTTGTTCCGCATGGATTTGAAGCTAAGCCTTCTTCTTCGCATTGATTTGCATCTAAATCATGTTTTTCGCATGGATTTTAAGTTATCTCGTTCGTTTCGCCTGCATATGAAGCTATGTCATTTATATAGCAAGTATCTGAAGCTAAATCATTTGTTTCGCATGGAGTTTAAGCCAACTCGTTTGTTCCGCATGCAGTTAAATCTAAATCATGTTTATCACAAATATTTAAGGCTAAACCATTTGTTCCGCGTGGATTAGAAGACAAGCCTTCTACTTCGTATTGATTTGAAGCTAAACCTTCTACATCTTATTGATTTGAAGCTAAATCATGTGTTCCGCATGGAGCCGAAGGTAACTCATTTGTTTCGACAATATTTGAAGCTATATCACTTATATCGCAAGCATCTGAAGCAAAATCATTAGTTTCCCATGGATTTGAAGCTAAACCATCTACATCGCAGTGATTTGAAGCTGAATCGTGTGTTTCGCTTGGATTTGGTGCTAACTCGTTTGTTTCGTCTGCATTTGAAGCAATATCACTTATATCGCAAGTATCTGACGCTAAATCATTTGTTTCGCATGGATTCGAAGCTAACTCGTTTGTTTCGCCTGCATATGAAGCTATGTCACTTATATCGCAAGTATTTGAAGCTAAATTATTAGTGTCGCTTGGATTTGATGCTAAGCCGTCTACTTCGAATTGATTTGAAGCTTAATTATGTGTATCGCATTGATTTGAAGCTATTTCGTTTGTTTCGCACGCAGTTGAAACTAAATCATGTATATCACAAGTATTCGAAGCTAAACCATTTGATTCGCATGGAATTGAAGCTAAACCATGTGTTTCGCATGAATTTGAAGATAAATCATGTGATTCGCATGGATTTGTAGCAAACTCGTTTGTTTCGCATGTATATGATGCTATATCACTTATATCGCAAGTATTTGAACCTAAATCATTTGTTTCGCACGGATTTGAAGCTAATCCATCAACATCGCATTCATTTGAAACTTAATCATGTGTTTCCCTTGGATATGAAGCTAAATCATGTGTTTCGCGCGGATGTGATGCTAACTCGTTTGTTTCGCATGCATTTGAAGCTGTATACCTCATATTCGCAAGTATTTGAAACTAAATCTTTCGTTTCGCATGGATTTGAAGGTAAGCCTTCTACTTCGCATTGATTTGAAGCTGAATCATGTGTTTCGCATGGAGTTTAAGCTAACTCGTTTGTTCCGCATGCAGTTAAATCAAAATCATGTTTATCACAAATATTTATGGCTAAACCATTTGTTCCGCGTGGATTTGAAGACAAGCCTTCTACTTCGTATTGATTTTAAGCTAAACCTTCTACATCTTATTGATTTGATGCTAAATCATGTGTTTCGCATTGAGTTGAGGCTAACCCGTTTGTTTCGTGAGCATTTGAAGCTATATCACTTATATCGCAAGCATCTGAAGCTAAAACATTTGTTTCCCATTGATTTGAAGCTAAACCTTCTACATCGCATTGTTTTGCAGCTAAATCATGTGTTTCGCATGGATTTGAAGCTAACTCGTTTGTTTCCCCTGCATTTGAAGCAATACCAATCATATCGCAAGTATCTGATGCTAAATCACTTGTTTCGCATGGATTTGTCGCTAAACATTGTACATCGCATTGATTTGAAACTTAATCATGTGTTTTGCATGGATTTGAAGCTAACTCGTTTGTTTCCCCTACATTTGAAGCTATATCACTTATATAACAAGTATCTGATGCTAAATCATTTGTTTCGCATGGATTTGAAGCTAACCCTTCTACATCGCATTGATTTGCAGCTAAATCATGTGTTTCGCATAGATTTGTAGCTAACTCGTTTGATTCGCCTGCATTTGAAGCTATATCACTTATACCGCAAGTAACTGAAGCTAAATCAATTGTTTCGCATGTATTTGAAGCTAAGCCTTCTACTTGGAATTGAAATGAAGCTAAATCATTTGTTTCGCATGGATTTGAAGCTAACTCGTTTGTTCTGTCTGCATTTGAAGCTACCTCACTTATATCGCAAGTATTTGAAGCTAAATCATTTGTTTCGCATGAATTTGAAGCTAATCCTTCTACCGGGAATTGACTTGAAACTACATCATTTGTTTTGCATGGTTTTGAAGCTAACTCATTTGTTTCGCCTGCATTTGGATCTATATCACTTAAATCGCAAGTATTTGACCTAAATCAATTGTTTCGAATGGATTTGAAGCTAATTCTTCTACGTCGTATTAATTTGAAGACAAATCATGTCTTTCGCCTGGATTTGAAGCTAACTCGTTTGTTTCGCCTGCATATGAAGCTATGTCACTTATATCGCAAGTATTTGAAGCTAAATAATTAGTGTCGCTTGGATTTGAAGCTAAGCCGTCTACTTCGAATTGATTTGAAGCTTAATCATGTGTATCGCATTGATTAGAAGCTATTTCGTTTGTTTCGCACGCAGTTGAAACTAAATCATGTATATCACAAGTATTCGAAGCTAAACCATTTGATTCGCATGGAATTGAAGCTAAACCATGTGTTTCGGATGAATTTGAAGATAAATCATGTGTTTCGCTTGGATTTGAGGCTAACTCGTTTGTTTCGCATGCAGTTGAAGCTAAATTATGTATATCATAAGTATCTGAGGCTAATCCATTTGTTCCGCATGAATTTGAAGCTAAGCCTTCTACTTCGCATTGATTTGAAGCTAAATCATGTGTATCGCATGGATTTTGAAGCTAACTCGTTTGATTCGTCTACATTTGAAGCTATATAACATATATCCCAAGTGTTTGAAGCTAAATCATTCGTTTCACATGGATTTGGAGCTAAGCCTTCTACATCGCATTGATTTGCATGTAGATCATATATTACGCATGGATTTGAAGCTGACTCGTTTGTTCCGCTTGCATTTGAATATATATCATGTATATCACAAGTATTTGAAGCTAAAGCATTTGATTCGCATGGATTTGAATCTAAGCTTTCTACTTCGCATTGATTTGAAGCTAAAACATGTGTTTCGCATGGATTTGAAGCTAACTAGTTTGTTTCGCATGCAGTTGAATCTAAATCATGTTTATCACAAGTATCTGAAGCAAAATCATTTGTTTCGCATGAATTTGAAGCCAAGCCTTCTACTTCGCATTGATTTGAAGCTAAAATATGTGTTTCGCATGGATTTGAAGCTAACTAGTTTGTTTCGCATGCAGTTGAATCTAAATCATGTTTTTCACAAGTATCTGAAGCTAAATCATTTGTTTCGCATGAATTTGAAGCTAAGCCTTCTACTGCGCATTTATTTGAATCTAAATCATGTGTATTCGCATGGATTCTGAAGCTAATTCGTTTGTTTCGTATGCATTTGAAGCTATATCACTTACATCGCAAGTGCTTAAACCTAAACCATTCGTTTCACATGGATTTGAAGCTAAACCTTCTACATCGCATTGATTTGAAGATAAATCATGTGTATCGCATGGATTTTGAAGCTAACACGTTTCATTCGTCTACATTTGAAGCTATATCATTTATATCCCAAGTGTTTGAAGCTAAATCATTTGTTTCGCGTGGATTGGAAGCTAAACATTCTACATTGCATTGACTTGAAGCTAAGTCATGTGTTTCCCTTGGATATGAAGCTAACTCGTTGGTTTCGCATGCATTTGAAGCTGTGTCCCTTATATTCGCAAGTATTTGAAGCTAAATCATTTGTTTCGCATGCATTTGAAGCTTAATCATGTGTTTCGCTTGGACTTGAAGGTAACTCGTTTGTTTCGCATGCAGTTGAAGCTAATTCATGTCTATCACAAGTATTTGAAGATGAACCACTTGAATCGCATGGATTTCAACCTGAGCCTTCTACTTCGCACTGATTTGAAGCTAAATGATTTGTGTCGCATGGATTTGAAGCTAAACCTTCTACATCGCATTGATTTGAAACTAAATCTAGTGTATCGCATGGATTTGAAGCTAACTCGTCCGTTTCGTCTGCATTTGTATCTATATCACATATATCGCAAGTATATGAAGCTAAATGATTTCTTTCGCATGGATTTGAAGCTCAACCTTCTACATCGCATTGATTTGAAGGTTAATCATGTGTTTCGCATGGATTTGAAGCTAACTCGTTCGTTTCGCCTGCATTTGAATCTACATCACTTATATCGCAAGTATTTGAAGCTAAATCATGTGTATCGCGTGGATTTTGAAGCTAACTCGTTTGATTAGTCTGCATTTGAAGCTATATCACTTATACCCCAAGTGTTTGAAGCTAAATCATTTGTTTCGCATGGATTGTAAGCTAAACCTTCTATATAGCATTGATTTGAAGCTAAACCTTCTACATCTTATTGATTTGAACCTAAATCAAGTGATTTGCATGGATTTGAAGCTAATCCTTCTACTTCGCATTGATTTGAAGCTAAGTCATGCGTATCGCATGGATTTTCAAGCTAACTCGTTTGATTCGTCTGCATTTGAAGCTATATCACTTATATCCCAAGTGTTTGAAGCTATATCATTTGTTTCGCTTGGATTTGTAGCTAAACCTTCTACATAGCATTAATTTAAATCTTAATCATGTGTTTTGCATGGATTTGAAGCTATATCACTTATATAGCAAGTATATGATACTAAATAATTTGTTTCTCATGGATTTGAAGCTAAACCTCCTACATCGCACTGATTTGAAGCTAAATCATGTGTTTCGCGTGGACTTGAAGCTAACTCGTTGGTTTCGCATGCATTTGAAGGTGTGCCCCTTATATTCGCAAGTATTTGAAGCTAAATGATTTGTGTCGCATGGATTTTAAGCTAAACCTTCTACATCGAATTGATTTGAAGCTAAATCTAGTGTGTCGCATGGATTTGAAGCTAACACGTTCGTTTCGTCTGCATTTGTATCTATATCACATATATCGCAAGTATTTGAAGCTAAATGATTTCTTTCGCATGGATTTGAAGCTCAACCTTCTACATCGCATTTATTTGAAACTAAATCATGTGTTTCGCGTGGACTTGAAGCTAACTCGTTGGTTTCGCATGCATTTGAAGCTGTGTCCCTTATATTCGCAAGTATTTGAAGCTAAATCATTTGTTTCGCATGCATTTGAAGCTTAATCATGTGTTTCGCTTGGACTTGAAGGTAACTCGTTTGTTTCGCATGCAGTTGAAGCTAATTCATGTCTATCACAAGTATTTGAAGATGAACCACTTGAATCGCATGGATTTCAACCTGAGCCTTCTACTTCGCACTGATTTGAAGCTAAATGATTTGTGTCGCATGGATTTGAAGCTGAACCTTCTACATCGCATTGATTTGAAGCTAAATCATGTGTTTCGCATGGATTTGAAGCTAACTCGTTTGTTTCCCCTGCATTTGAAGCAATACCAATCATATCGCAAGTATCTGATGCTAAATCACTTGTTTCGCATGGATTTGTCGCTAAACATTGTACATCGCATTGATTTGAAACTTAATCATGTGTTTTGCATGGATTTGAAGCTAACTCGTTTGTTTCCCCTACATTTGAAGCTATATCACTTATATAACAAGTATCTGATGCTAAATCATTTGTTTCGCATGGATTTGAAGCTAACCCTTCTACATCGCATTGATTTGCAGCTAAATCATGTGTTTCGCATAGATTTGTAGCTAACTCGTTTGATTCGCCTGCATTTGAAGCTATATCACTTATACCGCAAGTAACTGAAGCTAAATCAATTGTTTCGCATGTATTTGAAGCTAAGCCTTCTACTTGGAATTGAAATGAAGCTAAATCATTTGTTTCGCATGGATTTGAAGCTAACTCGTTTGTTCTGTCTGCATTTGAAGCTACCTCACTTATATCGCAAGTATTTGAAGCTAAATCATTTGTTTCGCATGAATTTGAAGCTAATCCTTCTACCGGGAATTGACTTGAAACTACATCATTTGTTTTGCATGGTTTCGAAGCTAACTCATTTGTTTCGCCTGCATTTGGATCTATATCACTTAAATCGCAAGTATTTGACCTAAATCAATTGTTTCGAATGGATTTGAAGCTAATTCTTCTACGTCGTATTAATTTGAAGACAAATCATGTCTTTCGCCTGGATTTGAAGCTAACTCGTTTGTTTCGCCTGCATATGAAGCTATGTCACTTATATCGCAAGTATTTGAAGCTAAATAATTAGTGTCGCTTGGATTTGAAGCTAAGCCGTCTACTTCGAATTGATTTGAAGCTTAATCATGTGTATCGCATTGATTAGAAGCTATTTCGTTTGTTTCGCACGCAGTTGAAACTAAATCATGTATATCACAAGTATTCGAAGCTAAACCATTTGATTCGCATGGAATTGAAGCTAAACCATGTGTTTCGGATGAATTTGAAGATAAATCATGTGTTTCGCTTGGATTTGAGGCTAACTCGTTTGTTTCGCATGCAGGTGAAGCTAAATTATGTATATCATAAGTATCTGAGGCTAATCCATTTGTTCCGCATGAATTTGAAGCTAAGCCTTCTACTTCGCATTGATTTGAAGCTAAATCATGTGTATCGCATGGATTTTGAAGCTAACTCGTTTGATTCGTCTACATTTGAAGCTATATAACATATATCCCAAGTGTTTGAAGCTAAATCATTCGTTTCACATGGATTTGGAGCTAAGCCTTCTACATCGCATTGATTTGCATGTAGATCATATATTACGCATGGATTTGAAGCTGACTCGTTTGTTCCGCTTGCATTTGAATATATATCATGTATATCACAAGTATTTGAAGCTAAAGCATTTGATTCGCATGGATTTGAATCTAAGCTTTCTACTTCGCATTGATTTGAAGCTAAAACATGTGTTTCGCATGGATTTGAAGCTAACTAGTTTGTTTCGCATGCAGTTGAATCTAAATCATGTTTATCACAAGTATCTGAAGCAAAATCATTTGTTTCGCATGAATTTGAAGCCAAGCCTTCTACTTCGCATTGATTTGAAGCTAAAATATGTGTTTCGCATGGATTTGAAGCTAACTAGTTTGTTTCGCATGCAGTTGAATCTAAATCATGTTTTTCACAAGTATCTGAAGCTAAATCATTTGTTTCGCATGAATTTGAAGCTAAGCCTTCTACTGCGCATTTATTTGAATCTAAATCATGTGTATTCGCATGGATTCTGAAGCTAATTCGTTTGTTTCGTATGCATTTGAAGCTATATCACTTACATCGCAAGTGCTTAAACCTAAACCATTCGTTTCACATGGATTTGAAGCTAAACCTTCTACATCGCATTGATTTGAAGATAAATCATGTGTATCGCATGGATTTTGAAGCTAACACGTTTCATTCGTCTACATTTGAAGCTATATCATTTATATCCCAAGTGTTTGAAGCTAAATCATTTGTTTCGCGTGGATTGGAAGCTAAACATTCTACATTGCATTGACTTGAAGCTAAGTCATGTGTTTCCCTTGGATATGAAGCTAACTCGTTGGTTTCGCATGCATTTGAAGCTGTGTCCCTTATATTCGCAAGTATTTGAAGCTAAATCATTTGTTTCGCATGCATTTGAAGCTTAATCATGTGTTTCGCTTGGACTTGAAGGTAACTCGTTTGTTTCGCATGCAGTTGAAGCTAATTCATGTCTATCACAAGTATTTGAAGATGAACCACTTGAATCGCATGGATTTCAACCTGAGCCTTCTACTTCGCACTGATTTGAAGCTAAATGATTTGTGTCGCATGGATTTGAAGCTAAACCTTCTACATCGCATTGATTTGAAACTAAATCTAGTGTATCGCATGGATTTGAAGCTAACTCGTCCGTTTCGTCTGCATTTGTATCTATATCACATATATCGCAAGTATATGAAGCTAAATGATTTCTTTCGCATGGATTTGAAGCTCAACCTTCTACATCGCATTGATTTGAAGGTTAATCAAGTGTTTCGCATGGATTTGAAGCTAACTCGTTCGTTTCGCCTGCATTTGAATCTACATCACTTATATCGCAAGTATTTGAAGCTAAATCATGTGTATCTGGTGGATTTTGAAGCTAACTCGTTTGATTAGTCTGCATTTGAAGCTATATCACTTATACCCCAAGTGTTTGAAGCTAAATCATTTGTTTCGCATGGATTTTAAGCTAAACCTTCTATATAGCATTGATTTGAAGCTAAACCTTCTACATCTTATTGATTTGAACCTAAATCAAGTGATTTGCATGGATTTGAAGCTAATCCTTCTACTTCGCATTGATTTGAAGCTAAGTCATGCGTATCGCATGGATTTTCAAGCTAACTCGTTTGATTCGTCTGCATTTGAAGCTATATCACTTATATCCCAAGTGTTTGAAGCTATATCATTTGTTTCGCTTGGATTTGTAGCTAAACCTTCTACATAGCATTGATTTAAATCTTAATCATGTGTTTTGCATGGATTTGAAGCTATATCACTTATATAGCAAGTATATGATACTAAATAATTTGTTTCTCATGGATTTGAAGCTAAACCTCCTACATCGCATTGATTTGAAGCTAAATCATGCGTTTCGCGTGGACTTGAAGCTAACTCGTTGGTTTCGCATGCATTTGAAGGTGTGCCCCTTATATTCGCAAGTATTTGAAGCTAAATGATTTGTGTCGCATGGATTTTAAGCTAAACCTTCTACATCGAATTGATTTGAAGCTAAATCTAGTGTGTCGCATGG
Organism: Megalopta genalis; assembly: GCF_051020955.1. NCBI lineage: Eukaryota > Metazoa > Arthropoda > Insecta > Hymenoptera > Halictidae > Megalopta > Megalopta genalis. Next base: position 180,352 of record NW_027476503.1, on the reverse strand, counting down.
ATTTGAAGCTAACACGTTCGTTTCGTCTGCATTTGTATCTATATCACATATATCGAAAGTATTTGAAGCTAAATGATTTCTTTCGCATGGATTTGAAGCTCAACCTTCTACATCGCATTTATTTGAAACTAAATCATGTGTTTCGCGTGGACTTGAAGCTAACTCGTTGGTTTCGCATGCATTTGAAGCTGTGTCCCTTATATTCGCAAGTATTTGAAGCTAAATCATTTGTTTCGCATGCATTTGAAGCTTAATCATGTGTTTCGCTTGGACTTGAAGGTAACTCGTTTGTTTCGCATGCAGTTGAAGCTAATTCATGTCTATCACAAGTATTTGAAGATGAACCACTTGAATCGCATGGATTTCACCCTGAGCCTTCTACTTCGCACTGATTTGAAGCTAAATGATTTGTGTCGCATGGATTTGAAGCTGAACCTTCTACATCGCATTGATTTGAAGCTAAATCATGTGTTTCGCTTGGTTTTGAAGCTAACTCGTTTGTTTTGCATTCATTTGAAGCTACATCACTTATATCGCAAGTATCTGAAGTTAAATCATTTGTTCCGCTTGGATTTGATGCTAAACCTTCTACATAGAATTGATTTGAAGCTTAATCATGTGTTTTGCATGGATTTCAAGCTAACTCGTCTGTTTCTCCTGCATTTGAAGCTATATCAATTATATCGCAAGTATCTGATGCTAAATCATTTGTTTCGCATGGATTTGAAGCTGAACCTTCTACATCGCAATTTGATTTGCAGCTTAATCATGTGTTTTGCATGGATTTGAAGCTAACTCGTTTGTTTCCCCCGCATTTGAAGCTATATCACTTATATAACAAGTATCTGATCCTAAATCAATTGTTTCGCTTGGATTTGAATCTCAACCTTCTATTATCGCATTGTTATGCAGCTAAATCATGTGTTTCGCATGGATTTGAAGCTAACTCGTTTGTTTCGCATGCAGTTGAACCTATATCATGTATATCACAAGTATTAGAAGCTAAACCGTTTGTATCGCATAGATTTGAAGCTAAGCCTTCTACTGCGCATTGATTTGAACCTAGACCATGTGTTTCGCTTGGATTTGAAGCTATCTCGTTCGTTTGGCCTGTATTTGAAGCTATATCACTTATATTGCAAGTATTTGAAGCTAAATCATGTGTTTCGATTGGATTTGCAGCTAAATCATTTGTTTCGCATATATTTGAAGTTACTCGTTTGCTTCCCCTGCATTTGAAGCTATATCACTTATATCGCAAGTTCCTTTGCTAAATCATTTGTTTTGCATGGATTTGATGCTAAACCTTCTACATCCCATTGATTTGCAGCTAAATCATGTGTTTCGCATGGATTTGATGCTAACTCGTTTGTTCTGTATGCATTTGAAGCTACCTCATTTATGTCGCAGGTATTTGATGCTAAATCATTTTTTTCGCATGGATTTGAAGATAAACCTTCTACATCGCATTGATTTGAAGATGAGTCATGTGTTTCGATTGGACTCGATGCTAATACGTTTGTTTCGCATCAGGTTGAAGCTAAATCATGTATATCACAAGTATTTGAAGCTAAACCATTTGTTTCGCATGGATTTGAAGCTAAACCATGTGTTCCGCATGAATTTGAAGATAAATCATGTGTTTCGCTTCGATTTGAAGCTAACTCGTTTGTTTCGCATGGAGTTTAAGCCAACTCGTTTGTTCCGCATGCAGTTAAATCTAAATCATGTTTATCACAAATATTTAAGGCTAAACCATTTGTTCCGCGTGGATTAGAAGACAAGCCTTCTACTTCGAATTGATTTGAAGCTTAATTATGTGTATCGCATTGATTTGAAGCTATTTCGTTTGTTTCGCACGCAGTTGAAACTAAATCATGTATATCACAAGTATTCGAAGCTAAACCATTTGATTCGCATGGAATTGAAGCTAAACCATGTGTTTCGCATGAATTTGAAGATAAATCATGTGATTCGCATGGATTTGTAGCAAACTCGTTTGTTTCGCATGTATATGATGCTATATCACTTATATCGCAAGTATTTGAACCTAAATCAATTGTTTCGCATGGATTTGAAGCTAATCCATCAACATCGCATTCATTTGAAACTTAATCATGTGTTTCCCTTGGATATGAAGCTAAATCATGTGTTTCGCGCGGATGTGAAGCTAACTCGTTTGTTTCGCATGCATTTGAAGCTGTATACCTCATATTCGCAAGTATTTGAAACTAAATCTTTCGTTTCGCATGGATTTGAAGCTAAGCCTTCTACTTCGCATTGATTTGAAGCTAAATCATGTGTTTCGCTTGGATTTGAAGCTTAGCCTTCTACTTCGCATTGATTTGAAGCTAAATCATTTGTTTTGCATGTATTGAATCTACCTCGTTTGTTCCTCCAGCTTTTGAAGCTATATCACTTATATCGGAAGTATTTGAAGCTAAATCATATGTGTCGTATGGATTTGAAGCTGAACCTTCTACATCGCATTGATTTCAAGCTAAATCTAGTGTATCGCATGGTTTTGAAGCTAAACCTTCTACATCGCATTGATTTGCATCTAAATCATGTGTTTCGCATGGATTTGAAGCTAATTCGTCTGTTTCGCCTGTAGTTGAATCTACATCACTTATATCGCAAGTATTTGAAGCTAAATCATGTGTATCGCGTGGATTTTGAAGCTCACTCGTGTGATTAGCCTGCATTTGAATCTCTATCACTTATACCCCAAGTGTTTGAAGCTAAATCATTAGTTTCGCATGGATTTGAAGCTAACTAGTTCGTTGCGCATGCAGTTAAATCTGAATAACGTATACCACAAGTATTTGAAGCTGAACCATTTGTTTCGCATAGATTTGAAGCTAAGCCTTCTACTTCGCATTAATTGGAAGCTAAATCACGTGATTTGCATAGATTTGAAGCTAAACCTTCTACATCGCATTGATTTGCAGCTAAATCATTTGATTCGCATGGGTTTGAAGCTATCTCGTTTGTTTCGCCTGCATTAGAAACTATATCACATACATCGCAAGTATCTGAAGCTAAATCATTTGTTTCCAATGGATTTGAAGATAAACCTTCTACATCGCATGGATTTGAAACTAACTCGTTTGTTTCCCCTGAATTTGAAGCTATATCACTTATATAACAAGTATCTGATGCTAAATCATTTGTTTCGCATGGATTTGAAGCTATCTCGTTTGGTTCGACTGCATTTGAAGCCATATCACCTATATCGCAAGTATCTAATTCTAAATCATTTGTTTCGCATGGATTTGAAGCTAACTCGTTTGTTCCTCCAGCTTTTGAAAATATAGCACTTATATCGCAGGTATTTGTAGCTAATCCATTTGTTTCGAATGGATTTGAAGCTAAGCCTTCTACTTCGCATTGATTTGAAGCTAAATCATGTGTTCGAATTGATTTAATGCTGAGCCATCTACTTCGCAGTGATTATATGCTGAATCATGTGTTTCGCATGGATTTGATGCTGTCTCCTTGTTTCGCATGCAGTTGAATCTAAATCATATTTATCACAAGTATGTGAAGCTAACGCGTTTGTTTCGCAAGAATACGAAGCTATACCATGTGTTCGCGTTGATTTGAAGCTAAATAATGTGTTTCGAATGGATTTGAAGCTAAGCCTTCTAGTTCGCACTGATTTGAAGCTAAACCAGTTTATTCGCATGGATTTGAAGCTAAGCCTTCTACTTTGCATTGAATTGAAGCTAAATCATTTGTTCGGATGGAAATGAAGCTACCTTGTTTCTTTCGTCTTCATTTGAAGCTATATCACGTATATCGCAAGTATCTGAAGCTAAATCATTTGTGTCGCATGGGTTTGAAACTAACTCGTTTGTTTCGCCTGCAGTTGAAGCTAATTCATGTATATCCGAAGTATTTGGAGCTAAACATTTGATTCGCATGGATTTGAAGCTAAGCCTTCTACTTCGCATTGATATCAAGCTAAATCATGTGTTTCGCATGGATTTGAAGCTAACTCGTTCGTTTCACCTGCAGTTGAATCTACATCACTTATATCGCAAGTATTTGAAGCTAAATCATGTGTATCGTGTGGATTTTGAAGCTAACTCGTTTGATTAGTCTGCATTTGAAGCTATATCACTAATACCCCAAGTGTTTGAAGCATAATCATTTGTTTCGCATGGATTTGAAGCTAAACCTTATACATCGCATTGATTTGCAGCTAAATCATTTGTTTCGCATGGATTTGAATCCAACTCGTTTGTTGCGCATGCTGTTAAATCTAAATAACGTATATCACAAGTATTTGTATCTAAACCATATGTTTCGCATGGATTTGAATCTAAGCCCTGTACTTCGATTTGATTTGAAGCTAAATCATTTGTTTCGCACGGATTTGAAGCTAAACCTTCTACATCGCATTGATTTGAAGCTAAATTATGTATTTCGCTTGGATCTGAAGCTAACTCGTTCGTTTCGCACGCAGTTGAACCTAAATAGTGTCTTTCACAAGTATTTGAAGATAATCCATTTGAATCGCATTGATTTGAACCTGAGCCTTCTACTTCGCACTGATTTGCAGCTAAATATTGTGTTTCGCATGGATTTGAAGCTGACCCTTCTACATCTCATGGATTTGAAGCTAAATCATTTGTTTCGCATGGATTTGTAGCTAAGCCTTCCGCTTCCCATTGATTAGAAACTAAATCATGTGTTAAGCATGGATTTGAAGCTGTCTCGTTTGTTTCGCATGCAGTTGAAGCTAAATCATGTCTTTCACAAGTATTTGAAGATGAACCATTTCAATCGCATGGATTTGAACCTGAGCCTTCTACTTCGCACTGATTTGCAGCTAAATAATGTGTTTCGCATGGATTTGAAGCTAAACCTTAAACATCCCATGGATTTGAAGCTAAATCATGTGTTTGGCATGGATTTGAAGCTAAGCCTTCTACATCGCATTGATTTGCAGCTGAATCGTGTGTTTCGCATGGATTTGAAGCTAACTCGTTTGTTTCGCATGCAGTTGTAGCTAAATAATGTATATCACAAGTATTTGTAGCTAAACCATTTGTTTCGCATGGATTTGAAGCTAAATCTTCTACTTCGTATTGATTTGAAGCTAAATCATTTGTTTCGCATGGAATTGAAGCTACCTCGTTTGTTCCTCCTGCTTTTGAAGCTATATCACTTATATCGCATGGATTTGAAGCTGAACCTACTACATCGTATTGATGTGAAGCTAACTCGTTTGTTTCGCATGGGTTTTGATGCTAAGCCTGCTAGAACGCACTGATTTGAAGCTAAATCATGTCTTTCGCGTGGATTTGAAGCTAACTCGTTTATTCCGCCTGCAATTGAAGCTATATCATGTATATCACAAGTATTTGAAGGTAAATCATTTGATTCGCATGGATTTGAAGCTAAACCTTCTACATCGCATTGATTTGAAGCTAAATCATGTGTTTCGCATGGATTTGAAGCTAAATAGTACGTTGCGCATGCAGTTAAATCTAAATAACGTATATCACAAGTATTTGAAGCTAAACCATTTGTTTCGCATGGATTTGAAGCTAAGCCTTCTACTTCGCATTGATTAGAATCTAAATCATGTGTATCGCATGGATTGGAAGCTAACTCGATTGTTCCTCCTCCATTTGTAGTTATTTTATTTATACCGCAATTATCTGAAGCTATATCATTTGTTTCGCATGGTTTGGAAGCTAAACCGTCTACATCGCATTGACCTGAGGCTAAATCATGTGTTTTGCATTGATTTGAAGCTAATTCGTTTGTTTCGCATGCAGTTGAAGCTCAATAATGTATATCACAAGTATCTGAAGCTAAATCATTTATTCCGCATGCATTTGAAGCTAAGTCGTTTACTTCGCATTGATTTGAAGCTAAATAGTGTGTTTCGCACGGATTTGTATCTATCTCGTTTGTTTCATATGGATTTGAAGCTAAGCCTTCTACTTTGCATTGATTGGAAGCTAAATCATGTGTTTCGCATGAATTTGAAGCTAAATCATGTGTTTCCATGGATTTCAAACTAACGCGTTTGTTTCGCCTGCATTTGAAGCTATTTCATTTATATCGCAAGTATTTGAAGTTAACTCATTTATTTCGCATGCATTTGAAGCTAACTCGTTCTTTTCGCATGCATTTGAAGCAGTATCCATTATATTTGCAAGTATTTGAAGCTAAATAATTTGTTTCGAATGGATTTGAAGCTAAGCCTTTTACTTCGCATTGATTTGAAGCTAAACCATTTGTTTCGCATGTATTTGAAGCTTAATCATGTGTTTTGCATGGATTTGATGCTGACTCATTTGTTTCGCCTGCATTTGAAGCAATTTCATTTATACGGCAAGTTTTTGAAGCTAAATCATTCGTTTCGCATGGATTTGAAGCCAAGCCTTATACTTCGCATGGATTTGAAGCTAATTCGTTTGTTTCGCATGCAGTTGAAGCTAAGTCATGTATATCACAAGTATTTGAAGCTAAACCATTTGCTACGAATGGATTTGAAGCTAAACCTTCTACTTCGCATTGATTTGAAGCTAAATCATGTGTTTCGCATGGATTTGAAGCAAACTCGTTTGTATCGCCTGTATTTGAAGCTATATCACTTATATCGCAAGTATTTGAAGCTAAACCATTTGTTTCGCATGGATTTGAAGCTAAGCCATCTACTTTGCATTGATTGGAAGCTAAATCACGTATTTTGCATGGATTTGAAGCTGAAACATTTGATTCGCATGTGATTTGAAGCTAAGCCTTCTACTTCGCGTTCATTATAAGCTACATCATATGTTTCGCATGGATTTGAAGCTATCTCGATTGTTTTGTCTGCATTAGAAGCTAAATCATTTATATCGCAAGTATTTGAAGCTAGGCCATATGTTTCGCATGGATTTGAAACTAAGCCTTCTACTTTGCATTGATTGGAAGCTAAATCATGTGTTTTGCATGGATTTGACGCTAACTCCTTGGTTTCGTCTGAAGTTGAATCTATATGACTTATATCAGAAGTATTTGAAGCTAAATCATTTGTTCGGCATGGATTTGAACCTAAGCCTTCTACGTCGCATTGATTTGAAGCTAAATCATGTTTTTCTCATGGATTTGAAGCTAACTCGTTTGTTTCGCCTGCATTGAAGCTATATCACTTATATCGCAAGCATCTGAATCTAAATCATGTGTTTCGAATGGATTTGAAGCGACGCCTTCTACTTCGCATTCATTTGAAGGTGAATCATTCGTTTCGCATGGATTTGGTGCTATCTCGTTTGTTTCGCATGCAGTTGAAGCTAAATCATGTATGTCACAAGTATTTGAAGCTGAACCATTCGTTTCGCATGAATATAAACCTAAACCATGTGTTTCGCATGATTTTGAAGCTAAATCATGTTTTTCACAAGTATTTGAAGCCATTAGATTCGCATGGATTTGAACCAAAGCCTTCTACTTCGCACTGATTTGAATCTAAATCATGTGTATCCCTTGGATATGAAGCTAAATCATGTCTTTCGCGCGGATGTGAAGCTAACTCGTTCGTTTCGCATGCAGTTGAAGCTAAATCATGTATATTACAAGTAGTTGAAGCTAAACCATTTGTTTCGCATGGATTTGAAAACGAGCCTTCTACTTCGCATTGATTTGAAGCTAAATCATGTGTTTCGCTTGGATTTGAATCTAAATCATTTGTTCGGCATGGATTTGAAACTAAGCCTTCTACGTCGCATTGATTTGAAGCTAAATCTTGTGTATCGCATTGATTTGAAGCTAAGCCTTCGACTTCGCATTGATTTGAAGCTAAATCATGTGTTTCGCTTGGACTCGAAGCTAACTCGTTTGATTCGCATGCAGTTGAAGCTAAATCATGTTTATCACAAGTATCTGAATCTAAACTATTTGTTTCGCAAGAATATGCAGCTAAACCAAGTGCATCTTATGAATTTGAAGCTAAATCATGTGTTTCGCATGGATTTGAAGCTAACTCGTTCGTTGCGCATGCATTTAAATCTAAATAACGTATATCACAAGTATTTGTATCTAAACCATTTGTTTCACATGGATTTGAATCTAAGCCTTCTACTTCGCATTCATTTGAAGCTAAATCACGTGTATCGCACGGATTTCGAAGCTAACTCGTTTGTTTCGCCTGCATTTGAAGCTATGTCACTTATATCGCAAGTATTTGAAGCTAAATAATTAGTGTCGCTTGGATGTGAAGCTAAGCATTCTACTTCGAATTGATTTGAAGCTTAATCATGTGTTTCGCTTGGATTTGAATCTAAATCATTTGTTCGGCATGGATTTGAAACTAAGCCTTCTACGTCGCATTGATTTGAAGCTAAATCTTGTGTATCGCATTGATTTGAAGCTAAGCCTTCGACTTCGCATTGATTTGAAGCTAAATCATGTGTTTCGCTTGGACTCGAAGCTAACTCGTTTGATTCGCATGCAGTTGAATCTAAATCATGTTTATCACAAGTATCTGAATCTAATCTATTTGTTTCGCAAGAATATGCAGCTAAACCAAGTGCATCTTATGAATTTGAAGCTAAATCATGTGTTTCGCATGGATTTGAAGCTAACTCGATCGTTGCGCATGCATTTAAATCTAAATAACGTATATCACAAGTATTTGTATCTAAACCATTTGTTTCACATGGATTTGAATCTAAGCCTTCTACTTCGCATTCATTTGAAGCTAAATCACGTGTATCGCATGGATTTCGAAGCTAACTCGTTTGTTTCGCCTGCATTTGAAGCTATGTCACTTATATCGCAAGTATTTGAAGCTAAATAATTAGTGTCGCTTGGATGTGAAGCTAAGCATTCTACTTCGAATTGATTAGAAGCTAAATCATGTGTTTCGCATGGATTTGAAGCTAACTCGTTTGTTTCTCCTGCATTTGAAGCTATATCAATCATATCGCAAGTATCTGATGCTAAATCATTTGTTTCGCATGGATTTGAACCTAAGCCTTGTACTTCGTCTTGATTTTAAGCTAAATCATGTGTTTCGCATGGAATTAGAAGCTAAACCTTCTACATCGCATTGATTTGAAGCTAAACCTGCTACATCTTATTGATTTGAAGCTAAATCATGTGTTTCGCATTGAGTTGAAGCTAACACGTTTGTTTCGTCAGCATTTGAAGCTATATCACTTATATCGCAAGCATCTGAAGCTAAATCATTTGTTTCCCATTGATTTGGAGCTAAACCTTCTACATCGCATTGATTTCCAGCTAAATCATGCGTTTCGCATGGATTTGAAGCTAACTCGTTTGTTTCTCCTGCATTTGAAGCTATATCAATCATATCGCAAGTATCTGATGCTAAATCATTTGTTTCGCATGGATTTGAAGCTAAACCATCTACATCGCATTGATTTGAAGCTAGATTATGTGTTTCACATGGATTTGAAGCTAACTCGTTTGTTTCGCATTCATTTGAAGCTATATCACTTATATCGCATGTATCTGATGCTAAGTCATTTGTGTCGCATGGATTTGAAGCTAAACCTTCTACATCGCATTGATTTGAAGCGAAACCCTCTACATCTTATTGATCGGAAGCTAAATCATGTGTTTCGCATGGATTTGAAGCTAACTCGTTCGTTGCGCATCCAGTTATATCTAAATAACGTCCATCACAAGTATTTGTATCTAAACCATTTGTTTCGAATGGATTTGAATCTAAGCAGCGTACTTCGAGTTGATTTGAAGCTAAATCATTTGTTTCGCATGGAATTGAAGCTACCTCGTTTGTTCCACCAGCTTTTGAAGCTATATCACTTATATCGGAAGTATTTGAAGCTAAATCAAATGTGTCGTATGGATTTGAAGCTGAACCTTCTACGTCGCATTGATTCGAAGCTAATCTAGAGTATCGCATGGATTTGAAGGTAAACCTACTACATCGCATTGATTTGCAGCTAAATCATTTGTTTCGCATGGATTAGAAGCTATCTCGTTTGTTTCGCCTTCATTTGAAACTATATCACTTACATCGCAAGTATCTGAAACTAAACCATTTGTTCCGCATGGATTTGATGCTAAACCTTCTACATCGCATTGATTTGAAGCTGAATCATGTGTTTTGCATCGATTTGAAGCTAACTCGTTTGTTTCCCCTTGCAGTTGAAACTACATCACTTACGTCGCAAGTATCTAAACCTAAATCATTTGATTCGCATGGATTTGAAGCTAAGCCTTCTACTTCGCATTGATTGGTAGCTAAATCACGTGTTTTGCATGGATTTGAAGTTAAGCCTTCTACTTCGCATTGATTTGAAGCTAAATCATGTGTTTCGCTTGGATTGGAAGCTAAGCCTTCTACTACGCATTAATTTGTAACTAAATCATGTGTTTCGCTTGGATTTGAAGCTACCTCGTTGTTTCGCAAGCAGTTGAAGCTAAATCATGCGTATCACAAATATTTGAGGCTAAACCAATTGTTTCTCGTGGATATGAAGCTATATTTCTACTACGCATTGATTTGAAGCTAAATCATTTGTTCCGCATGGATTTGATGCTATCTCGTTTGTTTCGTATGCAGTTGAAGCTAAATCATGTATGTTACAAGTAGTTGAAGCAAAACCATTTGTTCTGCATGGATTTGAAGTTAAGCCTTCTACTTCGCATTGATTTGAAGCTAAATAATGTGTTTCGCAAGGATTTGTATTTTACTCGTTTGTTTCGCATGGATTTGAAGCTTAGCCTTCTACATCGCATTGATTTGTAGCTAAATCATGTGTTTCGCATGCATTTGATGCTAACTCGTTTGCTTCGTCTGCATTTGAAGCTATATCACTTATGTCGCAAGTATCTGAAGCTAAATCATTTGTTGCGCATGGATTTCATGCTAAACCTTCTACATCGCAGTGATTTGAAGCTAAATCAAGTGTTTCGCTTGGATTTGAAGCTAACTCGATTGTTTCGCATTCAGTTGAAGCTAAATTATGTATATCATAAGTATCTGATGTAGAACACTATGATTCGCATGTATTTGATGCTAAACCAAGTGTTCCCCACTAATTTGAACCTAAATCACGTGTTTCGCATGCATTTGAAGCTTTATCATGTGTTTTGCATGGACTTGATGCTAACTCATTTGTTTCGCCTGCATTTGAAGCAATTTCATTTATAAGGCAAGTATTTGAAGCTAAACCATTTGATTCGCTTGGATTTGAATCTAAGCTATATACTTCGTATTGATTTAAAGCTTAATCATGTGTTTCGCATGGATTTGAAGCTGACTCGTTTGTTTCGCATGCAGTTGAATCTAAATCATGTTTATCACAAGTGTCTGAAGCTAACGCATTTGTTTCGCAAGGAATACGAAGCTATACCATGTGTTCGCGTTGATTTGGAGCTAAATCATGTGTTTCGCATGGATTTGAAGCTGTCTAGTTTGTTTCGCATGTAGTTGAATCTAAATCATATTTATCACAAGTATCTGAAGCTAACGCATTTGTTTCGCAAGAATACGAAGCTATACCATGTGTTCGCGTTGATTTGAAGCTAAATAATGGGTTTCGAATGGATTTGAAGCTAAGCCTTCTAGTTCGCACTGATTTGAAGCTAAACCAGTTTATTCGCATGGATTTGAAGCTAAGCCTTCTACTTTGCATTGAATTGAAGCTAAATCATGTGTTTCGCTTGGATTTGAAGCTACGCCTTCTACTTCGCATTGATTAAAAGCCAAATCATGTGTATCGCACGGATTGGAAGCTAACTCGTTTGTTCCTCCTGCATTTGTAGTTATTTTATTTATACCGCAAGTATCTGAAGCTATATCATTTGTTTCGCATGGTTTGGAAGCTAAACCGTCTACATCGCATTGACCTGAAGCTAAATCATGTGTTTTGCATTGATTTGAAGCTAATTCGTTTGTTTCGCATGCAGTTGAAGCTCAATCATGTATATCACAAGTATCTGAAGATAAATCATTTATTCCGGATGCATTTGAAGCTAAGTCGTTTACTTCGCATTGATTTGAAGCTAAATAATGTGTTTCGCACGGATTTGTATCTAACTCGTTTGTTTCGCATGGATTTGAAGCTAATCCTTCTACTAGGAATTGATTTCAAAATAAATCATGTGTTTTGCATGGATTTGAAACTAACTCGTTTGTTTCGGCTGCATGTGAAGCTATATCACTAATATCGCAAGTGTTTGAAGCTAAACCATTTGTTTCGTATGGATTTGCAGCTAAGCCTTCTACTTTGCATTGATTGGAAGCTAAATCACGTGTTTCGCATGAATTTGAAGCTAAATCATGTGTTTCCATGGATTTCAAACTAACGCGTTTGTTTCGCCTGCATTTGAAGCTATTTCATTTATATCGCAAGTATTTGAAGTTAACTCATTTATTTCGCATGAATTTGAAGCTAACTCGTTCTTTTCGCATGCATTTGAAGCAGTATCCCTTATATTCGCAAGTATTTGAAGCTAAATAATTTGTTTCGAATGGATTTGAAGCTAAGCCTTCTACTTCGCATTAATTTGAAGCGAAATGACATGTGTTTCGCTTGGATTTGGATCTAACTCGTTTGTTTCGGCTGCAGTTGAAGCTGATTCAGGTATATCACAAGTATTTGTAGCTAAACCATTTGTTTCGCATGGATTTGAAGCTAAGCCTTCTACTTCGCGTTGATTGGAAGCTAAATCATTTGTTTCGCATGGAATTGAAGCTACCTCGTTGATTTTGCATGCATATGAAGCTGTATCTCTTATATTCGCAAGCATCTGAAGCTAAATCATTCGTTACGCATGTGGTAGAAGCTAAGCCTTTTACTTCGCATTGATTTGAAGCTAAACCATTTGTTTCGCATGTATTTGAAGCTAAACCATGTGTTTCGCATGAATTTGAAGAAACATCATGTGTTTCGCATGGGTTTTGAAGCTAATCCTCCTACATCGCACTGATTTGAAACTAAATCATGTCTTTCGCATGGATTTGAAGCTAAGCCTCCTACTTCGCATTGATTTGAAGCGCAATCATGTGTCTCCCATGGATTGGAAGCTAACTCGTTTGTTTCGCCTGCATTTGAAGCTATGTCACTTATATCGCAAGTATTTGAAGCTAAATAATTAGTGTCGCTTGGATTTGAAGCTAAGCCTTCTACTTCGAATTGATTTGAAGCTAAATCATGTGTATCGCATTGATTTGAAGCTAATTCGTTTGTTTCGCACGCAGTTGAAACTAAATCATGTCTATCACAAGTATTCGAAGCTAAACCATTTGATTCGCATGGAATTGAAGCTAAACTATGTGTTTTGCATGAATTTGAAGATAAATCATGTGATTCGCATGGATTTGAAGCTAAGCCTTCTAATTCGCATTGTTTTGAAGCTAAATCATGTGTTCCGCTTGGATTTGAAGCTGAGCCTTATACTTCTCATTGATTAGAAGCTAAATCATGTATTTCGCATGGATTGGAAGCCAAATCATGTGTTTTGCATGGATTAGAACCTTACTTGTTTGTTTCGCCTGCATTTGAAGCTATACCACTTATATTGCAAGTAATTGAAGCTAAATCATTTGTTTCGCGCGGAATTGAAGCGAAACCTTCCACATCGCATTGATTTGAAACAAAATCTTTTGTTTCTCATGTATTTGAAGTGAAACCTTCCACTTCGCATTGATTTGAATATAATCATGTGTTTCGCATGGATCTGAAGCTATCTCGTTTGTATCCCCTGCATTTGAAGCTATATCACTTATATAGCAAGTATCTGATGCTATATTATTTGTTTCGCATGGATTGGAAGCTAAACCTTCTACATCGCATTGTTTTGCAGCTAAATCATTTGTTTCGCAAGGATTTGAAGCTAATCCTTCTGCTTCGCATTGATTTGAAGCTCATGTGTATCGCATGGATTTTGAAGCTAACTCGTTTGATTCGTCTGCATTTGAATCTATATCACTTATATCCCAAGTGTTTGAAGCTAAATCATTTCTTTCGCGAGGATTTGAAAGTAAACCTTCTACATCGCATTGATTTGAATCTAAATCATGTGTTTCGCTTGGATTTGTAGCTAAATCTTGTACATCGCATTGATTTGAAGCTAAATCATGTGTTAAGCATGGATTTGAAGCTGTCTCGTTTGTTTCGCATGCAGTTGTAGCTAAATAATGTATATCACAAGTATTTGAAGCTAAACCATTTGTTTCGCATGGATTTGAAGCTAAGCCTTCTACTTCGCATTAATTGGAAGCTAAATCAGGCGTTTTGCATGGATTTGAAGCTAAACCTTCTACATCGCATGGTTTTGAATCTAAGCCTTCTACTTCGCATTGATTTGAAGCTAAATCATGTGTATCGCATGGATTTTGCAGCTAACTCGTTCGATTCGTCTGCATTTGGAGCTATATCAGTTATATCGCAAGTATCTGATGCTAAATCGTTTGTTTCGCATGAATTTGAAGCTATACCATGTGTTTCGCATGAATTTGAAGATAAATCATGTGTTTCGCATGGGTTTTGAAGTTAAGCCTCCTACATCGCACTGATTTGAAGATAAATTATTTTTTTTGCATGGATTTGAAGCTAAGCCTTCTACATCGCATTGGTTTGCAGCGTAATCATGTGTTTCACATGGATTCGAAGCTAACTCGTTTGTTCGCCTGCATTTGAAGCTATATCACTTATATCGCAAGTGTTTGAAGCTAAACCATTTGATTCGCATGCATTTGAAGCTAAGCCTTCTACTTCGCACTGATTTCAAGCTAAATCATGTGTTTCGCATGGATTTAATGCTAAGCCATCTACTTCGCAGTGATTATAAGCTAAATCATGTGTTTCGCATGGATTTGAAGCTGTCTCGTTTGTTTCGCATGCACTTGAATCTAAATCATATTTATCACAAGTATCTGAAGCTAACGCATTTGTTTCGCAAGAATACGAAGCTATACCATGTGTTCGCGTTGATTTGAAGCTAAATAATGTGTTTCGAATGGATTTGAAGCTAAGCCTTCTAGTTCGCACTGATTTGAAGCTAAACCAGTTTATTCGCATGGATTTGAAGCTAAGCCTTCTACTTTGCATTGAATTGAAGCTAAATCATGTTTTTCGCTTGGATTTGAAGCTACGCCTTCTACTTCGCATTGATTAGAATCTAAATCATGTGTATCGCATGGATTGGAAGCTAACTCGTTTGTTCCTCCTGCATTTGTAGTTATTTTATTTATACCGCAAGTATCTGAAGCTATATCATTTGTTTCGCTTGGTTTGGAAGCTAAACCGTCTACATCGCATTGACCTGAAGCTAAATCATGTGTTTTGCATTGATTTGAAGCTAATTCGTTTGTTTCGCATGCAGTTGAAGCTCAATCATGTATATCACTAGTATCTGACGCTAAATCATTTATTCCGCATGCATTTGAAGCTAAGTCGTTTACTTCGCATTGATTTGAAGCTAAATAATGTGTTTCGCACGGATTTGTATCTAACTCGTTTGTTTCGCATGGATTTGAAGCTAATCCTTTTACTAGGAATTGAATTTGAAGCTAAATCGTGTGTTTCCATGGATTTCAAACTAACGCGTTTGTTTCGCCGGCATTTGAAGCTATTTCATTTATATCGCAAGTATTTGAAGTTAACTCATTTATTTCGCATGAATTTGAAGCTAACTCGTTCTTTTCGCGTGCATTTGAAGCAGTATCCCTTATATTCGCAAGTATTTGAAGCTAAATAATTTGTTTCGAATGGATTTGAAGCTAAGCCTTCTACTTCGCATTGATTTGAAGCGAAATGACATGTGTTTAGCTTGGATTTGGAGCTAACTCGTTTGTTTCGGCTGCAGTTGAAGCTGATTCAGGTATATCACAAGTATTTGTAGCTAAACCATTTGTTTCGCATGGATTTGAAGCTAAGCCTTCTACTTCGCGTTGATTGGAAGCTAAATCATTTGTTTCGCATGGAATTGAAGCTACCTCGTTGATTTCGCATGCATATGAAGCTGTATCTCTTATATTCGCAAGCATCTGAAGCTAAATCATTCGTTACGCATGTGGTAGAAGCTAAGCCTTTTACTTCGCATTGATTTGAAGCTAAACCATTTGTTTCGCATGTATTTGAAGCTAAACCATGTGTTTCGCATGAATTTGAAGAAACATCATGTGTTTCGCATGGGTTTTGAAGCTAATCCTCCTACATCGCACTGATTTGAAACTAAATCATGTCTTTCGCATGGATTTGAAGCTAAGCCTCCTACTTCGCATTGATTTGAAGCGCAATCATGTGTCTCCCATGGATTGGAAGCTAACTCGTTTGTTTCGCCTGCATTTGAAGCTATGTCACTTATATCGCAAGTATTTGAAGCTAAATAATTAGTGTCGCTTGGATTTGAAGCTAAGCCTTCTACTTCGAATTGATTTGAAGCTAAATCATGTGTATCGCATTGATTTGAAGCTAATTCGTTTGTTTCGCACGCAGTTGAAACTAAATCATGTCTATCACAAGTATTCGAAGCTAAACCATTTGATTCGCATGGAATTGAAGCTAAACTATGTGTTTTGCATGAATTTGAAGATAAATCATGTGATTCGCATGGATTTGAAGCTAAGCCTTCTAATTCGCATTGTTTTGAAGCTAAATCATGTGTTTCGCTTGGATTTGAAGCTGAGCCTTATACTTCGCATTGATTAGAAGCTAAATCATGTGTTTCGCATGGATTGGAAGCTAAATCATGTGTTTTGCATGGATTAGAACCTTACTTGTTTGTTTCGCCTGCATTTGAAGCTATACCACATATATTGCAAGTAATTGAAGCTAAATCATTTGTTTCGCGCGGAATTGAAGCGAAACCTTCCACATCGCATTGATTTGAAACAAAATCTTTTGTTTATCATGTATTTGAAGCGAAACCTTCTACTTCGCATTGATTTGAATATAATCATGTGTTTCGCATGGATCTGAAGCTATCTCGTTTGTATCCCCTGCATTTGAAGCTATATCACTTACATAGCAAGTATCTGATGCTATATTATTTGTTTCGCATGGATTGGAAGCTAAACCTTCTACATCGCATTGTTTTGCAGCTAAATCATTTGTTTCGCAAGGATTTGAAGCTAATCCTTCTACTTCGCATTGATTTGAACCTCATGTGTATCGCATGGATTTTGAAGCTAACTCGTTTGATTCGTCTGCATTTGAATCTATAACACTTATATCACAAGTGTTTGAAGCTAAATCATTTCTTTCGCGAGGATTTGAAAGTAAACCTTCTACATCGCATTGATTTGAATCTAAATCATGTGTTTCGCTTGGATTTGAAGCTAAATCTTCTACATCGCATTGATTTGAAGCTAAATCATGTGTTTCGCTTGGATTTGAAGCTATCTCGTTTGTTTCGTCTGCATTTGAAGTTCTATCACTCATGTCGCAAGTATCTGAAGCTAAATCATTTGTGCCGCATTGTTTTTTAAGCTAGACCTTCTACATAGCATTGATTTGAAGCTTAATCGTGCGTTTTGCATGGATTTGAAGCTAACTCGTTTGTTTCCCCTGCAGTTGAATCCATATCACTTATATCACAAGTATTTGAAGCTAAATCATTTGTTCCGCATGGATTTGAAGCTAAGCCTTCTACTTCGCATTGGTTGGATCCTAAATCACGTGTTTTGCATGGATTTGAAGTTAAACCTTCTACTTCGCATTGATTTGAAGCTAAATCATGTGTTTCGCATGGATTTGAAGCTAACTCGTTCGTTTCGCATGCATATGAAGCTATATCACTTTATCGCAAGTATTTGAAGCTAAATCATTTTTTTCGCACAGATTTGAAGCTAAACCTTTTACATCGCACTGATTTGAAGCTAAGTCTTATGTATCGCATTTATTTGAAGCTAAGCCTTCTACTTCGCATTGATTTGAAGCTAAATCAAGTGTTTCGCTTGGATTTGAAGCTAACTCGTTTGTTTCGCCTTCAGTTGAAGCTAAATTATGTATATCATAAGTATCTGAAGCTAAACAATATGTTTCGCATGTATTTGATGCTAATCCACGTATACCCCACTATTTGGAACCTAAATCATGTGTTTCGCATGCATTTGAAGCTTAATCATGTGTTTTGCATGGATTTGATGCTAACTCATTTGTTTCGCATGCATTTGAAGCAATTTCATTTATAAGGCAAGTATTTGAAGCTAAATCATTCGTTTCGCATGGATTTGAAGCCAAGCCTTCTACTTCGCTTGGATTTAAAGCTAACTCGTTTGTTCCGCATGCAGTTGATGCTAAGTCATGTACATCACAAGTATTTGAAGCTAAACCATTTGTTGCGCATAGATTTGAAGCTAAACCTTCTACATCGCATTGAATTGCTGCTATATCATGTGTTTCGCATGGATTTTGAAGCTAAACGTTCTACATCACATTGATTTGAAGCTAAATCGTGTGTTTCGCATGGAGTTGAAGCTAACCCGTTTGTTTCGTCAGCATTTGAAGCTATATCACTTATATCGAAAGCATCTGAAGCTAAATCATTTGTTTCCCATGGATTTGAAGCGAAATCGTGTGTTTCGCTTGGATTTGAAGTTAACTCGTTTGTTTCGTTTGCATTTGATCTATATCAGTCATATCGCAAGTATTTGAAGCTAAACCATTTGTTTCGCATGGATGTGAAGCTAAACCTTCAACTTCGCATTAATTGGAAGCTAAATCACGTGTTTTGCATGGATTTGAAGCTAAACCTTATACATCGCATTGATTTGAAGGTAAATCATGTGTTTCGCATGGATTTGAAGGTAACTCGTTCGTTGCGCATGCAGTTAAATCTAAATAATGTATATCACAAGTAATTGATGCTAAACCATTTGTATCGCATGGATTTGAAGCTAAGCCTTCTACTTCGCATTAATTGGAAGCTAAACCATTTATTTCTCATGGAGTTGAAGGTAAGCCTACTACTTCGCATTGATTTGAAGCTAAATCATTTGTTTCGTATGTAATTGAAGCTACGTCGTTTGTTCCTCCTTCTTTTGAAGCTATATCACTTATATCGCAAGTATTTGAAGCTAAATCATATGTGTCGCATGGAGTTGAAGCTGAACCTTCTACATCGCATTGATTTGAAGCTAAATCTTGTGTATCGCATGGATTTGAAGCTAAACCTTCTACTTCGCATTGATTTGAAGCTAAATCATTTGTTTCGCATGTAATTGAAGCTACCTCGTTTATTCCTCCTTCTTTTGAAGCTATATCACTTATATCGCAAGTATTTGAAGCTAAATCATTTGCGTCGCATGTATTTGAAGCAAAGCCTTCTACTTCGCATTGATTTTAAACTAAATCATGTGTTTCGCATGGATTTGAAGCTAACTTGTTTGTATCGCATGCAGTTCAAGCTAAATCATGTATATCATAAGTATTTGAAGCTAAACAATTTGTTCCGCCTGGATTTGAAGCTAAGCCTTCTACTTGGCTTTGATTTGAAGCTAAATCAAGTTTTTCGCATGGATTTGAAGCTAACTCGTTGTTCCGCCTGCATTTAAAGCTATATCACTTATATCGCAAGTATCGGAAACTAAATCATTTGTGTCGCATGGATTTGAAGCTAAACCTTTTACATAGCATTGGCTTGATGCTAACTCATTCGTTTCGCCTGAATTTGAAGCTAACTCGTTTGTTTCTCATGCAGTTGAAGCTAAATTATGTATATCATAAGTATCTGAAGCTAATCCATTTGTTCAGCATGTATTTGAAGCTAAGCCTTCTACTTCGCATTGATTAGAAGCTAAATCATGTGTTTCACATGGATTTGTGGCTAACCCGTTTGTTTCGTCAGCATTTGAAGCTATATCACTTATATCGCAAGCTTCTGAAGCTAAATCATTTGTTTTTCATGGATTTGAAGCTAAACCTTCTACTTCGCTTTGATTTGAATGTAAATCAAGAGTTTTGCATGGATTTGAAGCTATATCACTTATATCGCAAATATCTGAAGCTAAATCAATTGTTTCTCATGTATTTGAAGACAAGCCATCTACTTCGCATTGATTTCAAGCTAAATCATGTGTATCGCTTGTATTTGAAGCTACGTCGTTTATTTCGCATGCAGCTGAAGCTAAATAGTGTGTATCATAAGTATGTGTAGCTGAACCATTTGTTTCTCATGTATTTGAAGCTAAGCCATCTACTTCGCATTGATTTCAAGCTAAATCATGTGTTTCGCTTCTATTTGAAGCTACGTCGTTTGTTTCGCATGCAGCTGAAGCTAAATAGTGTGTATCACAAGTATGTGTAGCTGAACCATTTGTTTCTCATGTATTTGAAGCTAAGCCATCTACTTCGCATTGATTTCAAGCTAAATCATGTGTTTCGCTTGTATTTGAAGCTACGTCGTTTTTTTCGCATGCAGCTGAAGCTAAATAGTGTGTATCACAAGTATCTGAAGCTAAATCATGTGTTTCGCATGGATTTGAAGCAAACTCGTTTGTGTCGCCTGTATTTGAAACTATATCACTTATATCGCAAGTATTTGATGTTAAATCAGTTGTGTCGCATGGATTTGATGCTAACTCGTTTGTTTTGCCTGCAGTTGAAGCTAAATCATGTATATCCGAAGTATTTAGATCTAAAACATTTGTTTCGCATGAATTTGCAGCTAACTCGTTCGTTTCGACTGCATTTGAAACTATATCACTTATATCGAAAGTATTTGAGGCTAAATCATTTGTGGCGCATGGATTTGAAGCTATCTCGTTTGTTTCGCCTGCAGTTGAATCTATATCACTTATATCACAAGTATTTGCAGCATAACCATTTGTTCCGCATAGATTTGAAGCTACGCCTTCTACTTCGCATTGATTTGATGCTAACTCATGTGTTTCGTGTGGATTTGAAGGTAACTCGTTTGTTTCGCATGCAGTTGAAGCTATATCACCTACATCCCAATTGTTTGAAGCTCAATCATTTGTTTAGCATGGATTTGAAGCTAAACCTTCTATTTCGCATTGATTTGAAGCTAAATCATTTGTTTCGCATGGAATTGAAGCTAACCCGTTTGTTCCTCCTGCTTTTGAAGCTATATCACTTATATCGCAAGTATTTGAAGCTAAATCATATGTGTCGCATGGATTTGAAGCTAAGCCGTCTACTTCGCATTGATTTGAAGCTAAATAATGTGTTTCTCACGGATTTGTATCGAACTCGTTTGTTTTGCATGCATTTGAAGCTAATTCTTCTACTAGGAATTGATTTGAAACTAAAAATCATTTGTTTCGCATGGATTTGAAGCTAACTCGTTTGTTTCGTCTGCATGTGAAGCTATATCACTAATATCGAGAGTGTTTGAAGCTAAATCATTTGTTTCTCATGTATTTGAATCCAAGGCTTCTACATCGCATTGATTTGAAGCTAAATCATTTGTTTCGCATAGATTTGGAGCTAACTCGTTTGTTTATCCTGCATTTAAAGCTGTATCACGTATATCGAAATTATATGAAGAAAAATCATTTGTTTCGCATGGATTTGCACCTATCTCGTTTTTTCGCCTGCAGTTGAATCTATATCACTTATGTCGCAAGTATTTGAACCTAAATCATTTGTTCCGCATGGATTTGAAGATGAGCCTTCTACATCGCATTGATGTGAAGCTAAATCGTATGCATCGCATGGTTTTGAAGCTATCTTGTTTGTTTAGCTTGCAGTTGAATCTATAACACTTAAATTGCAAGTATTTGAAGGTAAATCATTTGTTCCGCATGGTTTTGAAGCTAAGCCTTCTACATCGCATTGATTTGAAACTAAATCATTTGTTTCGCATAGATTTGGAGCTAACTCGTTTGTTTCTCCAGCATTTGAAGCTATATCACTTATATCGGAAGTATCTGAACCTAAATCATTTGTTTCGCATGGATTTGGAGCTAACTGGATTGTTTCTCCTGCATTTGAATCTATATCACTTATGTCGCAAGTATTTGAATCGAAATCATGTGTTTCGCTTGGATTTGGAGCTAACTCGTTTGTTTCGAATAAAGTTGAAGCTAAATCATGTATATCACAAGTATTTGAAGCTAAACCATTTGTTTCGCATGGATTTGAAGCTAACCCTTCTACTTGGCATTGAAATGAAGCTAAGACATGTGTTTTGCATGGATTTGAAGCTAACTCGTTTGTTCTGTCTGCATTTGAAGCTACCTCATTTATATCGCAAGTATTTGAAGCTAAATCATTTGTTTCGCATTGTGTTGAAGCTAAGACATCTAGTTCGCATTGATTTGAAGCTAAATCATGAGTTTCGCATTGATTTGAAGCTAAATCATGTGTATCGCATGGATTTTGAAGCTAACTCGTTTGATTCGTCTGCATTTGAAGCTATATCACTTATGTGGCAAGTATTTGAAGCTAATTCATTTGTTTCACGTGGATTTGATGCTAAGCCTTCTACATCGCATTGATTTCATTGTAGATGATGTGTTTCGCATGGATTTGAAGCTAACTAGTTTGTTTCGCATGCAGTTGAATCTAAATCATGTTTATCACAAGTATCTGAAGCTAAATCATTTGTTTCGCATGAATTTGGAGCTAAATCATTTACATTCGCAAGTATTTGAAGCTAAATCATTTGTTGCGCATGGATTTGAAGCTAAGTCTACTATTTCACACTGATTTGACGCTAAATCATGTGTTTCGCATGGACTTGAAGCTACTCCTTCTACTTCGGTTTGATTTGAACCCAAATCATGTGTATCGCATGGATCTGTAGCTAACTCATTTGTTTCGCCTGCGTTTGCAGCTATGTCACTTATATTCGCAAGTATTTGAAGCTAAATCTTTCGTTTCGCATGGATGTGAAGCTATGCCTTCTACTTCGCATTTATTGGTAGCAAAATCATGTATTCTACATGGATTGGAAGCTAACTAGTTTGGTTCGCCTGCATTTGAAGTTATATCACTTATATCGCATGTATTTGAAGGTAACTCATTTATTTCGCATGGATGTGAAGAGAAGCCGTGAACTTTGCAATGATTTGAAGCAAAATCATGTGTTTCCCTTGGATTTGGAGCTAGCTCGGTTGTTTCCTATGCAGTTGAAGCTAAATCATGTTTATCACAAGTATCTGAAGCTAAGCCATTTGTTTCGCAAGAATATGAAGGTAAAACATGTGTTTCGCATGAATTTGAAGCTAATTCGTTCGTTTCGCATGCATTTGAAGCAGTATCCCTTATATTCGCAAGTATTTGAAGCTAAATCATTTGTTTCGCATGTATTTGAAGCTAAGCCTTTTACTTCGTATTGATTTGAAGCGATATCATGTGTTTCGCTTGGATTTGGAGAAAACTCGTTTGTTTCGGCTGCAGTTGAAGCTGATTCATGTATATCACAAGTATTTGAAGCCAAACCATTTGTTTCACTTGGATTTGAATCCAAGCCTTCTACTTCGCATTGATTTGAAGCTAAATGATATGATTCGCATGGATTGGAAACTAACTCGTTTGTTTCGCCTGCATTTTAAGCTATATCACTTATTTCGCAAGTATTTCGAGCTAAATCATTAGTGTCGCATGGCTATGAAGCTAAGCCTTTTACTTCGCACTCATTAGAAGCTAAATCATGTGTTTCGCATGGATTTGAAGCTAACTCGTTTGTTCCGCCTGCTTTTGAAGCTATTTCATTTATATAGCAAGTATTTGAATGTAACTCACTTATTTCGCATGGATTACATGCTAAGCCTTCAATTTCGCATTGATTTGAAGCAAAATCATGTGTTTCCTTTGGATTTGAAGCTAACTCGTTTGTGTCGCCTGTATTTGAAACTATATCACTTATATAGCAAGTATTTGATGTTAAATCAGTTGTGTCGCATGGATTTGATGCTAACTCGTTTGTTTTGCCTGCAGTTGAAGCTAAATCATGTATATCCGAAGTATTTAGATCAAAACCATTTGTTTCGCATGAATTTGAAGCTAACTCGTTCGTTTCGACTGCATTTGAAACTATATCACTTATATCGAAAGTATTTGAGGCTAAATCATTTGTGGCGCATGGATTTGAAGCTATCTCGTTTGTTTCGCCTGCAGTTGAATCTATATCACTTATATCACAAGTATTTGCAGCATAACCATTTGTTCCGCATAGATTTGAAGCTACGCCTTCTACTTCGCATTGATTTGAAGCTAACTCATGTGTTTCGTGTGGATTTGAAGGTAACTCGTTTGTTTCGCATGCAGTTGAAGCAATATCACCTACATCCCAATTGTTTGAAGCTCAATCATTTGTTTAGCATGGATTTGAAGCTAAACCTTCTATTTCGCATTGATTTGAAGCTAAATCATTTGTTTCGCATGGAATTGAAGCTAACCCGTTTCTTCCTCCAGCTTTTGAAGCTATATCACTTATATCGCAAGTATTTGAAGCTAAATCATATGTGTCGCATGGATTTGAAGCTAAGCCGTCTACTTCGCATTGATTTGAAGCTAAATAATGTGTTTCTCACGGATTTGTATCGAACTCGTTTGTTTTGCATGCATTTGAAGCTAATTCTTCTACTAGGAATTGATTTGAAACTAAAAATCATTTGTTTCGCATGGATTTGAAGCTAACTCGTTTGTTTCGTCTGCATGTGAAGCTATATCACTAATATCGAGAGTGTTTGAAGCTAAATCATTTGTTTCTCATGTATTTGAATCCAAGGCTTCTACATCGCATTGATTTGAAGCTAAATCATTTGTTTCGCATAGATTTGGAGCTAACTCGTTTGTTTATCCTGCATTTAAAGCTGTATCACGTATATCGAAATTATATGAAGAAAAATCATTTGTTTCGCATGGATTTGCACCTATCTCGTTTTTTCGCCTGCAGTTGTATCTATATCACTTATGTCGCAAGTATTTGAACCTAAATCATTTGTTCCGCATGGATTTGAAGATGAGCCTTCTACATCGCATTGATGTGAAGCTAAATCGTATGCATCGCATGGTTTTGAAGCTATCTTGTTCGTTTAGCTTGCAGTTGAATCTATAACACTTATATTGCAAGTATTTGAAGGTAAATCATTTGTTCCGCATGGTTTTGAAGCTAAGCCTTCTACATCGCATTGATTTGAAGATAATCATGTGTTTCGCTTGCATTTGAAGCTAAGCCTTCTACTTCGATTTGATTTAAGGCTAAATCATTGTTTCGCTTGGATTTGAAGCTCACTCGATTGTTTCGCATGCAGTTGCAACTAAATCATGTATATCACAAATATTTGAAGCTAAACCATCTGTTTCGCATGGATGTGAAGCTACTCCTTCTACTTCGGTTTGATTTGAACCCAAATCATGTGTATCGCATGGATCTGTAGCTAACTCATTTGTTTCGCCTGCGTTTGCAGCTATGTCACTTATATTCGCAAGTATTTGAAGCTAAATCTTTCGTTTCGCATGGATGTGAAGCTATGCCTTCTACTTCGCATTTATTGGTAGCAAAATCATGTGTTCTACATGGATTGGAAGCTAACTAGTTTGGTTCGCCTGCATTTGAAGTTATATCACTTATATCGTATGTATTTGAAGGTAACTCATTTATTTCGCATGGATGTGAAGAGAAGCCGTGAACTTTGCAATGATTTGAAGCAAAATCATGTGTTTCCCTTGGATTTGGAGCTAGCTCGGTTGTTTCCTATGCAGTTGAAGCTAAATCATGTTTATCACAAGTATCTGAAGCTAAGCCATTTGTTTCGCAAGAATATGAAGGTAAAACATGTGTTTCGCATGAATTTGAAGCTAATTCGTTCGTTTCGCATGCATTTGAAGCAGTATCCCTTATATTCGCAAGTATTTGAAGCTAAATCATTTGTTTCGCATGTATTTGAAGCTAAGCCTTTTACTTCGTATTGATTTGAAGCGATATCATGTGTTTCGCTTGGATTTGGAGAAAACTCGTTTGTTTCGGCTGCAGTTGAAGCTGATTCATGTATATCACAAGTATTTGAAGCCAAACCATTTGTTTCACTTGGATTTGAATCCAAGCCTTCTACTTCGCATTGATTTGAAGCTAAATGATATGATTCGCATGGATTGGAAACTAACTCGTTTGTTTCGCCTGCATTTTAAGCTATATCACTTATTTCGCAAGTATTTCGAGCTAAATCATTAGTGTCGCATGGCTATGAAGCTAAACCTTCTACTTCGCACTCATTAGAAGCTAAATCATGTGTTTCGCATGGATTTGAAGCTAACTCGTTTGTTCCGCCTGCTTTTGAAGCTATTTCATTTATATAGCAAGTATTTGAATGTAACTCACTTATTTCGCATGGATTACATGCTAAGCCTTCAATTTCGCATTGATTTGAAGCAAAATCATGTGTTTCCTTTGGATTTGAAGCTAACTCGTTTGTTTCGCATGCAGTTGGTGCTAAATCATGTAAATCACAAGTATTTGAAGCTAAACCATTTGATTCGCATGGAGTTGAAGGTAAACCTTCTACATCGCATTGATTTGAAGCTAAATCATGTGTTTCGCATGGATTTGAAGCTAACTAGTTCGTTGCGCATGCAGTTAAATCTAAATAACGTATACCACAAGTATTTGGTGCTAAACCATTTGTTTCGCATGGATTTGAATCTAAGCCCTGTACTTCGATTTGATTTGAAGCCTAATCATTTGTTTCGCACGGATTTGAAGCTAAACCTTCTACATCGCATTGATTTGAAGCTAAATTAAGTATTTCGCTTGGATTTGAAGCTAACTCGTTTGCTTCGTATGCATTTGAAGCTACATCACTTATATCGGAAGTATTTGAAGCTCAATCATATGTATCGTATGGATTTGAAGCTGAACCTTCTACATCGCATTGATTTGAAGCAAAATTATGTATTTCGCTTGGATTTGAAGCTAACTCGTTTGTTTCGTCTGCATTTGAAGCTATATCACTTATATCGCAAGTATCTGATGCAAAATCGTTTGTTTCGCATGGTTTTGAAGCTAAACCTTCTACATCGCATTGATTTGCAGCTAAATCATTTGTTTCGCATGGATTTGAAGCTATCTCGTTTGTTTCGCCAGCATTTGAAACTATATCACTTACATCGCAAGTATCTGAAGGTAAATCATTTGTTTCCAATGGATTTGAAGATAAACCTTCTATATCGCATTGATTTGAAACTAAATTATGTATTTTGCTTGGATTTGAAGCTAACTCGTTTGTTTCGTATGCATTAGAAGCTATATCACTTATATCGGAAGTATTTGAAGCTAAATCATATGTGTCGTATGGATTTGAAGCTGAACCTTCTACATCGCATTGATTTGAATCTAAATCTACTGTATCGCATGGATTTGAAGCTAAACCTTCTACATCGCATTGATTTGCAGCTAAATCATGTGTTTCGCATGGATTTGAAGCTAACTCGTTCGTTTCGCCTGCAGTTGAATCTACATCAGTTATATCGCAAGTATTTGAAGCTATATCATTTGTGTCGCATGGATTTCAAGCTAAACCTTCTACATCGCATTGATTTGAATCTTAACCTCCTACTTCTTATTGATTTGAAGCTAAATCATGTGTTTCGCATTGAGTTGAAGCTAACCCGTTTGTTTCGTCAGCATTTGAAGCTATATCACTTATATCGCAAGCATCTGAAGCTAAATCATTTGTTTCCCATTGATTTGGAGCTAAACCTTCTACATCACATTGACTTGCAGCTAAATCATGTGTTTCGCATGGATTTGAAGCTAACTCGTTTGTTTCCCCTGCATTTGAATCTATGTCAATCATATCGCAAGTATTTGAAGCTAAACCATTTGATTCGCATGGAGTTGAAGGTAAACATTCTACATCGCATTGATTTGAAGCTAAATCATGTGTTTCGCATGGATTTGAAGCTAACTAGTTCGTTGCGCATGCAGTTAAATCTAAATAACGTATACCACAAGTATTTGGTGCTAAACCATTTGTTTCGCATGGATTTGAATCTAAGCCCTGTACTTCGATTTGATTTGAAGCCTAATCATTTGTTTCGCACGGATTTGAAGCTAAACCTTCTACATCGCATTGATTTGAAGCTGAATTAAGTATTTCGCTTGGATTTGAAGCTAACTCGTTCGTTGCGCATGCAGTTAAATCTAAATAACGTATATCACAAGTATTTGAAGCTAAACCATTTGTTTTGCATGGATTTGAATCTAAGCCCTGTACTTCGATTTGATTTGAAGCCTAAACATTTGTTTCGCACGGATTTGAAGCTAAACCTTCTACATCGCATTGATTTGAAGCTAAATTAAGTATTTCGCTTGGATTTGAAGCAAACTCGTTTGCTTCGTATGCATTTGAAGCTACATCACTTATATCGGAAGTATTTGAAGCTAAATCATATGTATCGTATGGATTTGAAGCTGAACCTTCTACATCGCATTGATTTGAAGCTAAATCTAGTGTATCGCATGGATATGAAGCTAAACCTTCTACATCGCATTGATTTGCAGCTAAATCATGTGTTTCGCATGGATTTGAAGCTAACTCGTTCGTTTCGCCTGCAGTTGAATCTACATCACTTATATCGCAAGTATTTGAAGCTAAATCATGTGTATCGCGTGGATTTTGAAGCTAACTCGTTTGATTAGTCTGCATTTGAAGCTATATCACTTATACCCCAAGTGTTTGAAGCTTAATCATTTGTTTCGCATGGATTTGAAGCTAAACCTTCTACATCGCATTGATTTGCAGCTAAATCATGTGTTTCGCATGGTTTTGAAGCTAACTAGTTCGTTGCGCATGCAGTTAAATCTAAATAACGTATATCAAAAGTATTTGGAGCTAAACAATTTGTTTCGCATGGATTTGAATCTAAGCCGTGTACTTCGAATTGAGTTGAAGGTAAATCATGTGTTTCGCATGGATTTGAATCTAAGTCCTGTACATCGATTTGATTTGAAGCTAAATCATTTGTTTCGCACGGATTTGAAGCTAAACCTTCTACATCGCATTGATTTGAAGCTAAATTATGTATTTCGCTTGGATTTGAAGCTAACTCGTTTGTTTCGTCTGCATTTGAAGCTATATCACTTATATCGCAAGTATCTGATGCTAAATCGTTTGTTTCGCATGGTTTTGAAGCTAAACCTTCTACATCGCATTGATTTGCAGCTAAATCATTTGTTTCACATGGTTTTGAAGCTATCTCGTTTGTTTCGCCTGCATTTGAAACTACATCACTTATATCGGAAGTATTTGAAGCTAAATCATATGTATCGTATGGATTTGAAGCTGAACCTTCTACATCGCATTGATTTGAAGCTAAATCTAGTGTATCGCATGGATATGAAGCTAAACCTTCTACATCGCATTGATTTGCAGCTAAATCATGTGTTTCGCATGGATTTGAAGCTAACTCGTTCGTTTCGCCTGCAGTTGAATCTACATCACTTATATCGCAAGTATTTGAAGCTAAATCATGTGTATCGCGTGGATTTGAAGCTAACTAGTTCGTTGCGCACGCAGTTAAATCTAAATAACGTATATCAAAAGTATTTGGAGCTAAACAATTTGTTTCGCATGGACTTGAATCTATGCCGTGTACTTCGAATTGAGTTGAAGGTAAATCATGTGTTTCGCATGGATTTGAATCTAAGTCCTGTACATCGATTTGATTTGATGCTAAATCATTTGTTTCGCACGGATTTGAAGCTAAACCTTCTACATCGCATTGATTTGAAGCTAAATTATGTATTTCGCTTGGATTTGAAGCTAACTCGCATGTTTCGTCTGTATTTGAAGCTATATCACTTATATCGCAAGTATCTGATGCTAAATCGTTTGTTTCGCATGGTTTTGAAGCTAAACCTTCTACATCGCATTGATTTGCAGCTACATCATGTGTTTCGCATGGACTTGAAGCTAACTCGTTTGTTTCGAATGCAGTTGAAGCTAAATCATGTCTTCCACAAGTATTTGAAGATAAACTATTTGAAACACATCGATTTGTACCTGAGACTTCTACTTCTCACTGATTTGCAGCTGAATAATGTGTTTCGCATGAATTTGAAGGTAAACCTTCTACATCGCATTGATTTGATGCTAAATCATGTGTTTCGCATGGATTTGAAGCAAACTCATTTGACTCTCCTGCATTTGAAGCTATATCACTTATATCGCAAGTATCTGAAGCAAAATCATTGGTTTCGCGTGGATTTGAAGCTAAACCTTCAACATCACACTGATTTGCTGCTAAATCATGTGTTTTGCATGTATTTGAAGCTGGCTCGTTTGTTGCACATGCAGTTGAATCTAAATAACGTATATCACAAGTATTTGTAGGTAAACAGTTTGTTTCGCATGGATTTGAATCTACGCCGTGTACTTAGAATTGAGTTGAAGGTAAATCATGTGATTCGCATGGATTTGAAGCTAAACCTTCTACATCGCATTGATTTGCAGCTAAATCATTTGTTTCCCATTGATTTGGAGCTAATCCTTCTACATCACATTGACTTGCAGCTAAATCATGTGTTTCGCATGGATTTGAAGCTAACTCGTTTGTTTCCCCTGCATTTGAATCTATGTCAATCATATCGCAAGTATTTGATGCTAAATCATTTGCTTCGCATGGATTTGAAGCTATACCTTTTACATCGCATTGATTTGCAGATAAATCATGTGTTTCGCATGGATTTGAAGCAATTTCATTTATAAGGCAAGTATTTGAAGCTAAATAATTCGTTTCACATGGATTTGAAGCCAAGCCTTCTACTTCGCTTGGATTTTAAGCTAACTCGTTTGTTCCGCATGCAGTTGATGCTAAGTCATGTATATCACAAGTATTTGAATCTAAACCATTTGTTGCGCATGGATTTGAAGCTAAGCCCTCTACTTCGCATTGATTTGAAGCTAAATCATTTGTTTCGCGTGGATTTGAAGCTAAACCTTCTACATCGCATTGATTTGCTGCTATATCATGTGTTTCGCATGGATTTTGAAGCTAAACGTTCTACATCACATTGATTTGAAGCTAAATCATGTGTTTCGCATGGAGTTGAAGCTAACCCGTTTGTTTCGTCAGCATTTGAAGCTATATCACTTATATCGAAAGCATCTGAAGCTAAATCATTTGTTTCCCATGGATTTGAAGCGAAATCGTGTGTTTCGCTTGGATTTGAAGTTATCTCGTTTGTTTCGTTTGCATTTGAAGCTATATCAGTCATATCGCAAGTATTTGAAGCTAAACCATTTGTTTCGGATGGATTTGAAGCTAAACCTTCTACTTCGCATTAATTGGAACTAAATCACGTGTTTTTCATGGATTTGAAGCTAAACCTTGTACATCGCATTGATTTGAAGCTAAATCATGTGTTTCGCATGGATTTGAAGGTAACTCGTTCGTTGCGCATGCAGTTAAATCTAAATAACGTATATCACAATTAATTGATGCTAAACCATTTGTTTCGCATGGATTTGAAGTTATCTCGTTTGCTTCGCTTGCAGTTGGAGCTAAATCATGTATATCCGAAGTATTTGGAGCTAAACCATTTGTTTCGCATGCATTTGAAGCTTAATCATGTGTTTTGCTTGGATTTGAAGCTAACTCGTTTCTTTCGCATGCAGTTGAAGCTAAAGCATAAGTATTTGAAGCTAAACAATTTGTTTCGCATGTATTTGAAGCTAAACCACGTGTTTCCCATGAATTTGAACCTAAATCATGTACTTCGCTTGCATTTTTAGCTTACTCATGTTCTTTGCATGGATTTGACGCTAACTCGTTTGTGTCGCCGGCATTTGAAGCTATTTCATTTATATCGCAAGTATTTGAAGCGAATCCATTTGTTTCGCATGGATTTGAAGCCAAGCCTTCTACTTCGCATTGATTTGAAACTAAATCATGTGTTTCGCAAGGTTTTTGCAGCAAACTCGTTTGATTCGTCTGCATTTGAAGCTGTATCACTTATATCGCAAGTATCTGATGCCTAATCGTTTGTTTTGCATGGATTTGAAGCTAAACCTTCTACGTAATATTGATTTGAACCTAAATCATTTGATTCGCTTGGATTTGAAGCTAATCCTTCTACTTCGGATTGATTTGAAGCTAAATCACGTGTATCGCATGGATTTCGATGTTAACTGGTTTGATTCGTCGGCATTTGAAGCTATATCACTTTTATCCCAAGTATTTGAAGCTAAACCATTTGTTTCGCATGAATATGAAGCTAATCCATTTGTTTTGCGTGAATTTGAAGCTAAATCATTTGTTTCACATGAATTTGAAGCTAACTCGTTTGTTTCGCCTAAATTTGAAGCTATATCACTTATGTCGCAAGTATTTGAAACTAAATCATTCGTTACGCATGGGGTAGAATCTAAGTCTTTTACTTCGCATTGATTTGACGCTAAACCATTTGTTTCACATGTGTTTGAAGCTAAACCATGTGTTTCGCCTGAATTTGAAGATACATCATGTGTTTCGCATGGGTTTTGAAGCTAATCCTCCTACATCGCACTTATTTGAAACTAAATCATGTCTTTCGCACGGATTTGAAGCTAAGCCTCCTACCTCGCATTGATTTGCAGCTCAATCATGTGTTTCGCATGGATTCGAAGCTAACTCGATTGTTTTGCCTGCAATTGAAGCTATGTCGCTTATATCGCAAGTATTTGAAGCTAAATCATTTGTGTCGCTTGGATTTGATGCTAAGCCTTCTACTTCGAATTGATTTGAAGCTTAATCATGTGTATCGCATTTATTTGAAGCTAATTCGTTTGTTTCGCACGCAGTTGAAGCTAAATCATGTATATCACAAGTATTCGAAGCTAAACCATTTGATACGCATGGAATTGAAGCTAAACCATGTATTTCGCATGAATTTGAAGCTCAATCATGTGATTCGCATGGATTAGAAGGTAACCATTCTACTTTGCATGTATTTGAAACTAAATCTTTCGTTTCGCATGTATTTGAAGCTAAGCCTTCTACTTCGCATTGATTTGAAGCTAAACCATGTATTTCGCATGAATTTGAAGCTCAATCATGTGATTCGCATGGATTAGAAGGTAACCCTTCTACTTTGCATGTATTTGAAACTAAATCTTTCGTTTCGCATGGATTTGAAGCCAAGCCTTCTACATCGCATTGATTTGAAGCAACATCATGTGTATCGCATGGATTTGAAGCTAACTCGTTTGTTTCGACTGCATTTGAAGCTATATCACTCATATCGTAAGTACTTGATGCTAAATCATTTGTTTCGTATAGATTTGAAGCCATCCTGCTACTTCGCGTTGATTTGTAGCTAAATCATGTGTTTCGCATTGATTTGAAGCTAACTCGTTTGTTTTTCCTGCTTTTGAACCTACTTCATTTATATCGCAAGTATTTGAAGCTACATCGTTTGTTTCGCAAACATTTGAAGCTGTATCCCTTATATTCGCAAGTATTTGAAGCTAAATCATTTGTTCCGCATGGATTTGAAGCTAAGCCTTCTACATCGCATTGAATTGAAGCTAAATCATGTGTTTCGCATGGATTTGAAACTAAACCTTCTACATCGCATTGATTTGCAGCTAAATCATTTGTTTCGCATGGATTTGAAGCTATCTCGTTTGATTCGCCTGCATTTGAAACTATATCACTTACATCGCAAGTATCTGAAGCTAAATCATTTGTTTCGCATGGAGTTGAAGCTAAACCTTCGACATCGCATTGTTTTGAGCTAAAGCTTGTGTATTGCATGGATTTGAAGCTAACTAGTTTGTTTCGTCTGCATTTGTATCTACATCACTTATATCGCAAGTATTTGAAGCTAAATGATTTGTTTCGCATTGATTTGAAGCTAAACCTTCTACATCGCATTGATTTGTAGCTAAATCGTGTGTTTCGCATGGATTTGAGGCTGACTCGTTTGTTTCGCCTGTATTAGAAGCTGTTTCATTTATACCGCATGCATTTGAAGCTAACTCATTTGTTTAGCCTGCATTTGAAGCTATATCACTTATATCGCAAGTATTTGAAGCTAAATCATTTGTTTCGCGCGGATTTGAAGCTAAACCTTCTACATCGCATAGATTTGAAGCCAAACCTTCTACATCGCATTGTTTTGAAGCTAAATCATGTGTTCCACTTGCATTTGAAGCTAACTCCATTATATCGCATGCAGTTGAAGCTAAATCATGTTTTTCACAAGTATTTGAAGGTTAAGCATTTCATTCGCATGGATTTGAAGATAATCCTTCTACTTCGCACTGATTTGAAGCTAAATCGTGTGTCGCATGGATTTGAACCTAACTCGTTTGTTTCGCCTGCATTGAAGCTATATCACTTACAGAACAAGTGTCTGATGCAAAATCATTTGTTTCGCATGGATTTGAAGCTAACTCGTTCGTTGCACATGCAGTTAAATCTATATAACGTATATCACAAGTATGTGATGCTAAATCATTTGTTTCGCACGGATTTGAAGCTAAACCTTCTACTTCGCATTGATTTGAAGCTAAATCATGTGTTTCGCATGGATTTGAAGCTAACTCGTTTGTTTCGCATGCAGTTGAAGCTAAATCATGTCTTTCACAAGTATTTGAAGATGAACCATTTGAATCGCATGGATTTGAACCTGAGCCTTCTACTCCGCACTGATTTGCAGCTAAATTATGTGTTTCGCTTGGATTTGAAGGTAACTCATTTGTTTCGCATGCAGTTGAAGCTATATCACCTATATCCCAAGTTTTTGAAACTCAATCATTTGTTTCGCATGGATTTGGAGGTAAACCTCCTACATCGCATTGATTTGAAGCTAAATCATGTGTTTCGCATGGAATTGAAGCTAACTCGTTTGTTCCTCCTGCTTTTGAAGATATATCACTTATATCGCAACTATTTGAAGCTAAATCATATGTGTCGCATGGATTTGAACCTGAACCTTCTACATCGCATTGATTTGAAGCTAAATTATGTGTTTCGCTTGGATTTGAAGGTAACTCATTTGTTTCGCATGCAGTTGAAGCTATATCACCTATATCCCAAGTTTTTGAAACTCAATCATTTGTTTCGCATGGATTTGGAGGTAAACCTCCTACATCGCATTGATTTGAAGCTAAATCATGTGTTTCGCATGGATTTGAAGCTAACTCGTTTGTTTCGCATGCAGTTGAAGCTAAATCATGTCTTTCACAAGTATTTGAAGATAAACCATTTGAACCGCATTGATTTGAACCTGAGCCTTCTACTTCGCACTGATTTGCAGCTAAATAATGTGTTTCGCATGAATTTGAAGCTAAGCCTTCTACTTCGTATTGATTTGAAGCTAAATCATGTGTTTCGCATGGATTTGAAGCTAACTCGTTCGTTTCGCATGCAGTTGTAGCTAAAAAATGTATATCACAAGTATTTATAGCTAAACCATTTGTTTCGCATGGATTTGAAGGTAAGCCTTCTACTTCGCATTGATTTGAAGCTAAATCATTTGTTTCGCATGGATTTGAATCTAAGCCTTGTCCTTCCAATTGATTTGAAGCTAAATCATGTCTTTCGTATGGATTTGAAGCTAAACCTTCTACATCGCATTGATGTGACGCTAAATCGTGTGTTTCGCATGGATTTGAAGCTAACTCGTTCGTTTCGCCTGCAGTTGAATCTACATCACTTATATCGCAAGTATTTGAAGCTAAATCATGTGTATCGCGTGGATTTTGAAGCTAATTCGTTTGATTAGTCTGCATTTGAAGCTATATCACTTATACCCCAAGTATTTTTAAGCTAAACCATTTGTTTCGCATGGATTTGAAGCTAAGCCTTCCACTTCGCATTTATTGGAAGCTAAGTCACGTGTTTTGCATGGATTTGAAGCTAAACCTTCTCCATCGCATTGATTTGAAGCTAAATCATGTGTTTCGCATGGATTTGAAGCTAAACCTTCTACATCGAATGGATTTGAAGCTAACTCGTTCGTTTCGCATGCATATGAAGCTACATCAATTTATCGCAAGTATTTGAAGCTAAATCATTTGTTTCGCACAGATTTGAAGCTAAACCTTTTACATCGCATTGATTTGAAGCTAAGTCTTATGTATCGCATTTATTTGAAGCTAAGCCTTCTACTTCGCATTGATTTGAAGCTACATCATGTGTACCGCTTGGTTTTGAAGCTAATTCGTTTGTTTCGCATGGAGTTGAATATAAATCATGTTTATCACCAGTATCTGAAGCTAAACCATTTGTTTCGCATGAATTTGAAGATAAATCATGTGTTTCGCATGGGTTTTGAAGCTAAGCCTCCTACATCGCATTGATTTGAAGCTAAATTATTTTTTTCGCATTGATTTGAAGCTAAATCATGTGTTTCGCTTGGACTCGAAGCTAACTCGTTTGTTTCGCCTGCGTTTGAAGCTATATCATTTATATCGCAAGTATCTGAAGCTAAATCACTTGTTTCTCATGGACTTGATGCTAAACCATCTACATCGCATTGATTTGAATCTAAATCAAGTGTTTCGCTTGGATTTGAAGCTAACTCGTTTGTTTCGCCTTCAGTTAAAGCTAAATTATGTATATCATAAGTATCTGAAGCTAAACAATTTGTTTCGCATGTATTTGATGCTAAACCACGTGTACCCCACTATTTGGAACCTAAATCATGTGTTTCGCATGCATTTGAAGCTTAATCATGTGTTTTGCATGGATTTGATGCTAACTCATTCGTTTCGCCTGCATTTGAAGCAATTTCATTTATAAGGCAAGTATTTTAAGCTAAATCATTCGTTTCACATGGATTTGAAGCCAAGCCTTCTACTTCGCTTGGATTTAAAGCTAACTCGTTTGTTCCGCATGCAGTTGATGCTAAGTCATGTATATCACAAGTATTTGAAGCTAAAGCATTTGATTCGCATGGACTTGAATCAAAGCTTTCTATTTCGCATTGATTTGATGGTAAAACATGTGTTTCGCATGGAATTGAAGCTAACTAGTTTGTTTCGCATGCAGTTGAATCTAAGTCATGTTTATCACAAGTATCTGAAGCTAAATCATTTGATTCGCAAGTATTTGAAGCTAAATTATTTGTTTCGAATGGATTTGAAGCTAACTCGTTTGTTTCGCCTGCAGTTGAATCCATATCACTTATATCACAAGTATTTAAAGCTAAATCATTTGTTCCGCATGGATTTGAAGCTAAACCTCCTACATCGTATTGATTTGAAGCTAAATCATGTGTTTCGCATGGATTTCAAGGTAGCTGGTTTTTTCGCATGCAGTTGAATCTAAATCATGTATTTCACAAGTATTTGAAGCTGAATCATTTGATTCGCATGGATTTGAAGCTAAGCCTTCTACTTCGCACTGATTTGAAGCTAAATCATTTGTTTCGCATGGTTTTGAAGCTAAGACATCTAGTTCGCATTGATTTGAAGCTAAATCATGAGTTTCGCATTGATTTGAAGCTAAATCATGTGTATCTCATGGATTTTGAAGCTAACTCGTTTGATTCGTCTGCATTTGAAGCTATATCACTTATGTCGCAAGTATTTGAAGCTAAATCATTTGTTTCACATGGATTTGAAGCTAAGCCTTCTACATCGCATTGATTTGCATGTAGATCATGTATTTCGCATGGATTTGAAGCTAACTCGTTTGTTCCGTTTGCATTTGAATATATATCATGTTTATCACAAGTATCTGAATCTAAATCATTCGTTTCGCATGAATTAGAAGCCAAGCCTTCTACTTCGAATTGATTTGAAGCTAAATCATGTGTATTTCGCATGGATCGGTAGCTAATTCGTTTGTTTCGCCTGCATTTGAATCTATATCACATATATTCGCAAGTATTTTATGCTAAATCATTCGTTTCGCATGGATTTGAAGCTAAGC
The DNA here is from genome assembly GCF_051020955.1 of Megalopta genalis. NCBI lineage: Eukaryota > Metazoa > Arthropoda > Insecta > Hymenoptera > Halictidae > Megalopta > Megalopta genalis. Next base: position 142,571 of record NW_027476503.1, on the reverse strand, counting down.
CTTCTACTTCGCATTGATTTGAAGCTAAATCGTGTGATTCGCTTCTATTTGAAGCTACGTCGTTCGTTTCGCATGCAGCTGAAGCTAAATAGTGTGTATCACAAGTATGTGTAGCTAAACCATTTGTTTCTCATTGATTTGAAGCTAAACCTTCTACTTCGCTTTGATTTGAAGCTAAATCAAGCTTTTGCATGGATTTGAAGCTAACTCGTTTGATTCCCCTGCATTTGAAGCTATATCACTTACCTCGCAACTATCTGAAGCTAAATCAATTGTTTCTCATGTATTTGAAGCTAAGCCTTCTACTTCTCATTGATTTGAAGCTAAATCATGTGTTTCGCATGGATTTGAAGCTAACTCGTTTGTTCCGCTTGCATTTGAATATATATCATGTTTATCACAAGTATCTGAAGCTAAATCATTCGTTTCGCATGAATTTGAAGCCAAGCCTTCTACTTCGAATTGATTTGAAGCTAAATCATGTGTATTTCGCATGGATTTCAAGGTAGCTGGTTATTTCGCATGCAGTTGAATATAAATCATGTATTTCACAAGTATTTGAAGCTGAATCATTTGATTCGCATGGATTTGAAGCTAAGCCTTCTACTTCGCACTGATTTGAAGCTAAATCATTTGTTTCGCATGGTTTTGAAGCTAAGACAACTAGTTCGCATTGATTTGAAGCTAAATCATGAGTTTCGCATTGATTTGAAGCTAAATCATGTGTATCCCATGGATTTTGAAGCTAACTCGTTTGATTCGTCTGCATTTGAAGCTATATCACTTATGTCGCAAGTATTTGAAGCTAAATCATTTGTTTCCCATGGATTTGAAGCTAAGCCTTCTACATCGCATTGATTTGCATGTAGATCATGTATTTCGCATGGATTTGAAGCTAACTCGTTTGTTCCGTTTGCATTTGAATATATATCATGTTTATCACAAGTATCTGAAGCTAAATCATTCGTTTCGCATGAATTTGAAGCCAAGCCTTCTACTTCGAATTGATTTGAAGCTAAATCATGTGTATTTCGCATGGATCGGTAGCTAATTCGTTTGTTTCGCCTGCATTTGAATCTATATCACATATATTCGCAAGTATTTTATGCTAAATCATTCGTTTCGCATGGATTTGAAGCTAAGCCTCCTACTTCGCATTGATTTGAAGCTAAATCGTGTGATTCGCTTCTATTTGAAGCTACGTCGTTCGTTTCGCATGCAGCTGAAGCTAAATAGTGTGTATCACAAGTATGTGTAGCTAAACCATTTGTTTCTCATTGATTTGAAGCTAAACCTTCTACTTCGCTTTGATTTGAAGCTAAATCAAGTGTTTTGCATGGATTTGAAGCTAACTCGTTTGTTTCCCCTGCATTTGAAGCTATATCACTTACCTCGCAACTATCTGAAGCTAAATCAATTGTTTCTCATGTATTTGAAGCTAAGCCTTCTACTTCTCATTGATTTGAAGCTAAATCATGTGTTTTGCATGGATTTGAAGCTAACACGTTTGTTCTGTCTGCATTTGAAGCTACCTCATTTATATCGCAAGTATTTGAAGCTTAATCATTTGTTTCGCATGGATTTGAAGCTAATCCTTCAACTAAGAATTGACTTGAAACTAAATCATTTGTTTCGCATGGATTTGAAGCCAATCGTGTGTTTCGTCTGCATTTGAAGCTGTATCACTAATATCGAGAGAATTTGAAGCTGAATCATTTGTTTCGCTCAGATTTGAAGCTAAACCTTCTACATCGCATTGATTTGAAGCTAAATCATGTGTTTCCCTTGGATATGAAGTTAACTCGTTTGTTTCGCCTGCATTTGAAGCTGTATCACTTATATTCGCAAGTATTTAAAGCTAAATCTTTCGTTTCGCATGGATTTGTAGATAAGCCTTCTACTTCGCGTTGATTTGAAGCTAAATCATTTGTTTCGCATGGTTTTGAAGCTAAGACATCTAATTCGCATTGATTTGAAGCTAAATCATGAGTTTCGCATTGATTTGAAGCTAAATCATGTGTATCTCATGGATTTTGAAGCTAACTCGTTTGATTCGTCTGCATTTGAAGCTATATCACTTATGTCGCAAGTATTTGAAGCTAAATCATTTGTTTCACATGGATTTGAAGCTAAGCCTTCTACATCGCATTGATTTGCATGTAGATCATGTATTTCGCATGGATTTGAAGCTAACTCGTTTGTTCCGCTTGCATTTGAATATATATCATGTTTATCACAAGTATCTGAAGCTAAATCATTCGTTTCGCATGAATTTGAAGCCAAGCCTTCTACTTCGAATTGATTTGAAGCTAAATCATGTGTATTTCGCATGGATCGGTAGCTAATTCGTTTGTTTCGCCTGCATTTGAATCTATATCACATATATTCGCAAGTATTTTATGCTAAATCATTCGTTTCGCATGGATTTGCAGCTAAGCCTCCTACTTCGCATTGATTTGAAGCTAAATCGTGTGATTCGCTTCTATTTGAAGCTACGTCGTTCGTTTCGCATGCAGCTGAAGCTAAATAGTGTGTATCACAAGTATGTGTAGCTAAACCATTTGTTTCTCATTGATTGAAGCTAAACCTTCTACTTCGCTTTGATTTGAAGCTAAATCAAGTGTTTTGCATGGATTTGAAGCTAACTCGTTTGTTTCCCCTGCATTTGAAGCTACCTCATTTATATCGCAAGTATTTGAAGCTTAATCATTTGTTTCGCATGGATTTGAAGCTAATCCTTCAACTAAGAATTGACTTGAAACTAAATCATTTGTTTCGCATGGATTTGAAGCCAATCGTGTGTTTCGTCTGCATTTGAAGCTATATCACTAATATCGAGAGAATTTGAAGCTGAATCATTTGTTTCGCTCAGATTTGAAGCTAAACCTTCTACATCGCATTGATTTGAAGCTAAATCATGTGTTTCCCTTGGATATGAAGTTAACTCGTTTGTTTCGCCTGCATTTGAAGCTGTATCACTTGTATTCGCAAGTATTTAAAGCTAAATCTTTCGTTTCGCATGGAATTGAAGCTACCTCGTTTGTTCCACCTGCTTTTGAAGATATATCACTTATATCGCAAGTATTTGAAGCTAAATCATATGTGTCGCATGGATTTGAACCTGAACCTTCTACATCGCATTGATTTGAAGCTAAATTATGTGTTTCGCTTGGATTTGAAGGTAACTCATTTGTTTCGCATGCAGTTGAAGCTATATCACCTATATCCCAAGTTTTTGAAACTCAATCATTTGTTTCGCATGGATTTGGAGGTAAACCTCCTACATCGCATTGATTTGAAGCTAAATCATTTTTTTTCGCATGGATTTGAAGCTAAATCGTTTGTTTCGCATGCAGTTGTAGCTAAATAATGTATATCAAAAGTATTTGTAGCTAAACCATTTGTTTCGCCTGTATTTGAAGCTAAGCCTTCTACATCGCATTGATTTGAAGCTAAATCATTTGTTTCGCATGGAATTGAAGCTACCTCATTTGTTCCTCCTGCATTTGAAGCTATATCACTTATATCCCAAGTCTTTGAAGCTAAATCATTTGTTTCGCATGGATTTGAAGCAATTTCATTTATAAGACAAGTATTTGAAGCTAAACCATTTGATTCGCTTGGATTTGAATCTAAGCCTTATACTTCGAATTGATTTGAAGCTAGATCATGTGTTTCGCTTGGATTTGAAGTTAAGCCTTCTAGTTCGCATTGATTTAAAGCTTAATCATGTTTATCGCATGGATTTGAAGCTGACCTGTTTGTTTCGCATGCAGTTGAATCTAAATCATGTTTATCACAAGTATCTGAAGCTAACGCATTTGTTTCGCAAGAATACGAAGCTATACCATGTGTTTCGCGTTGATTTGAAGCTAAATAATGTGTTTCGAATGGATTTGAAGCTAAGCCTTCTACTTCGCACTGATTTGAAGTTAAATCATGTGTTTCGCTTGGATTTGAAGCTACGCCTTCTACTTGGCATTGATTAGAAGCTAAATCATGTGTAACGCATTAATTGGAAGCTAACATCCTCCTGCATTTGTAGCTATTTTATTTATACCGTAAGTATCTGAAGCTATATCATTTGTTTCGCATGGTTTGGAAGCTAAACCGTCTACATCGCATTGACCTGAAGCTAAATCATGTGTTTTGCATGGATTTGAAGCTAATTCGTTTGTTTCGCATGCAGTTGAAGCTAAATCATGTATATCATAAGTATTTGAAGCTAAATCATTTATTCCGCATACATTTGAAGCTATGTTGTCTACTTCGCATTGGTTTGAAGGTAAATAATGTGTTTCGCACGGATTTGTATCTAACTTGTTTGTTTCGCCTGCATTTGAAGCTACTTCATTTATACCGCAAGTATTTGAAGCTGAATAATTTGTTTCGAATGGATTTGAAGCTAAGCCTTCTACTTGGCATTGATTTGAAGCGAAATAATGTGTTTCGCTTGGATTTGGAGCTAACTCGTTTGTTTCGGCTTCAGTTGAAGCTGATTCATGTATATCACAAGTATTTGAAGCCAAACGATATGTTTCACTTGGATTTGAAGTCAAGCTTTCTACTTCGCATTGATTTGAAACTAAATCATATGATTCGCATGGATTTGAAGCTAACTCGTTTGATTCGCATGCAGTTGGAGCTAAATCATATAAATCACAAGTATTTGAAGCTAAACCATTTGATTCGCATGGATTTGAAGATAAGCCTTCTACTTCGCAGTGAATTGAATCCAATTCATTTGTGTCGTATAGATTTGAAACTAAGTCTTCTACTTCGCAATGATATGAAGCTAAATCATGTGTTTCGCATGGATCTGAAGCTAACTCGTTTGTTTCGCATGCAGTTGAAGCTAAATCATGTTTATCACAAATATTTGAGGCTAAACCATTTCTTTCGCGTGGATTTGAACCTAAACTTCCACTTCGCATTGATTTGAATCTAAGTCATGTGTTCCGCATAGATTTGAAGCTAACTCGTTTGTTTCGACTGCATTTGAAGCTAACTCGTTTGTTTCGACTGCATTTGAAGCTATATAATTTATATCGCAGGTATTTGAAGCTACATCGTTTGTTCCGCATACATTTGAAGCTGTATCCCTTATATTCGCAAGTATTTGACGTTAAATCATTCTTTTCGCATGGATTTGAAGCTAAGCCTTCTACCTCGCATTGATTTGAAGCTAAATCATGTGCATCGCATGGATTTTGCAGCTAACTCGTTTGATTCGTCTTCATTTGGAGCTATAACAGTTATATCGCAAGTATCTGATGCTAAATCATTTGTTTCTCATAGACTTGAAGCTAGTCCATCTACATCGCATTGATTTGAATCTAAATCAAGTGTTTCGCTTGGATTTGAAGCTAACTCGTTTGTTCCGCCTGCATTTGAAGCTATATCACTTATATCGCAAGTATTTGAAGCTAAACCATTTGTTTCGTATGGATTTGAAGATAAGCCTTCTACTTTGCATTGATTGGAAGCTTAATCACGTGTTTTGCATGGATTTGAAGCTGAACCATTTGATTCGCATGCATTTGAAGCTAAGCATTCTACTTCGCACTGATTTCAAGCTAAATCATGTTTTTCGTATGGATTTAAAGGTAAGCCATCTACTTCGCAGTGATTATAAGCTAAATCATGTGATTGGCATGGATTTGATGCTACGCCTTCTACTTCGCATTGATTAGAAGCTAAATCATGTGTATCTCATGGATAGGAAGCTAACTCGTTTGTCCCTCCTGCATTTGTAGCTATATTATTTTTACCGCAAGTACCTGAAGCTAAATCATGTGTTTCGCTTGGATTTTAAGCTAACTCGTTTGTTCCGCATGCAGTTGAATCTAAATCATGTTTATCACAAATATTTAAGGCTAAACCATTTCTTCGGCGTGGATTTGAAGATAGGCCTTCTACTTCGCATTGATAAGAAGATAAATCATGTGTTTCACATGGATTTGTAGCTAACCCGTTTGTTTCGTCAGCATTTGAAGCTATATCACTTATATCGCAAGCATCTGAAGCTAAATCATTTGTTTCATATGGATTTGAAGCTAAACCTTCAACATCGCATTGATTTTCAGCTAAATCATGTGTTTCGCATGGATTTGTAGCTAACCCGTTTGTTTCGTCAGCATTTGAAGCTATATCACTTATATAGCAAGTATCTGATGCTAAATTATTTGTTTCGCATGGATTTGAAGCTAAACGTTCTACATAGCATTGATTTGAAGATTGATCGTGTGTTTTGCATGGATTTGAAGCTAACTCGTTGATTTCGCATGCATTTGAAGCTGTATCTCTTATATCGCATGTATCTGATGCTAAATCATTTGTGTCGCATGGATTTGAAGCCAAATGTTCTACATCGCATTGATTTGAATCTAATCCTGCTAGATCTTATTGATTTGAAGCTAAATCATGTGTTTCGCATTGAGTTGAGGCTAACCCGTTTGTTTCGTCAGCATTTGAAGTTATATCACTTATATCGCAAGTATCTGAAGGTAAATCAATTGTTTCGCATATATTTGAAGCTAAGCCTTCCACTTGGAATTGAAATGAAGCTAAATCATTTGTTTCGCATGGATTTGAAGCTAACTCGTTTGTTCTGTCTGCATTTGAAGCTACCTCATTTATATCGCAAGTATTTGAAGCTAAATCATTTGTTTCGCATGGATTTGAAGCTAAACCCTCTACATAGCATTGATTTGAAGATTAATCGTGTGTTTTGCATGGATTTGCGGCTAACTCGTTTGTTTCCACTGCTTTGAAGCTATATCACTTATATCGCAAGTATCTGAGGCTAAATCATTTGTTTCGCACGGATTTGAAGCTAAACCTTCTACATAGCATTGATTTGAAGCTAAACCTTCTACATCTTATTGATCTGAACCTAAATCATGTGTTTCGCGCGGATGTGAAGCTAACTCGTTTGTTTCGCATGCATTTGAAGCTGTATCCCTCATATTCGCAAGAATTTGAAACTAAATCTTTCGTTTCGCATGGATTTGAAGCTAAGCCTTCAACTTCGCATTGATTTGAAGCTAAATCATGTGTTTCGCATGGATTTTAAGCTAACTCGTTTGTTCCGCATGCAGTTGAATCTAAATCAAGGTTATCACAAATATTTAAGGCTAAACCAATTGTTCCGCGTGGATTTGAAGATAAGCCTTCTAATTCGTTTTGATTTGAAGCTAAACCTTCTACATCGCATTGATTTGCAGCTAAATTATGTGTTTCGCATGGATTTGAAGCTAACTCGTTTGTTTCCCCTGCATTTGAAGCAATATCAATCATATCGCAAGTATCTGATGCTAAGTCATTTGTTTCGCATGGATTTGAAGCTAAACTTTCTACATTTCATTGATTTGCAACTTAATCATGTGTTTTGCATGGATTTGAAGCTAACTCGTTTGTTTCCCCTGCATTTGAAGCTATATCACTTATATAACAAGTATCTGATGCTAAATCATTTGTTTCGCATAGATTTGTAGCTAACCCGTTTGTTTCGCCTGCATTTGAAGCTATATCACTTATACCGCAAGTATCTGAAGCTAAATCAATTGTTTCGCATGTATTTGAAGCTAAGCCTTCTACTTGGAATTGAAATGAAGCTAAATCATTTGTTTCGCCTGGATTTGAAGCTAACTCGTTTGAAATGTCTGCATTTGAAGCTTCCTCACTTATATCGCAAGTATTTGAAGCTTAATCATTTGTTTCGCATGAATTTGAAGCTAATCCTTCTACCGGGAATTGACTTGAAACTGCATCATTTGTTTTGCATGGTTTTGAAGCTAACTCATTTGTTTCGCCTGCATTTGGATCTATATCACTTAAATCGCAAGTATTTGACCTAAATCATTTGTTTCTCATGGATTTGAAGCTAAACCCTCTACATAGCATTGATTTGAAGATTAATCGTGTGTTTTGCATGGATTTGCGGCTAACTCGTTGGTTTCCACTGCTTTGAAGCTATTTCACTTATATCGCAAGTATCTGATGCTAAATCATTTGTTTCGCATGGATTTGAAGCTAAACCTTCTACATAGCATTGATTTGAAGCTAAACCTTCTACATCGCATTAATTTGCAGCTAAATCATGTGTTTCGCATGGATTTGAAGCTAACTCGTTCGTTGCGCATGCAATTAAATCTAAATAACGTAGATCACAAGTATTTGTAGATAAACCATTTGTTTCGCATGGATTTGAAGCTAAACCTTCTATATCTTATTGATTTGAAGCTAAATCATGTGTTTCGCATGGAGTTGAAGCTAGCTCGTTTGTTTCGACAATACTTGAAGCTATATCACTTATATCGCAAGCATCTGAAGCAAAATCATTAGTTTCCCATGGATTTGAAGCCAAACCATCTACATCGCAGTGATTTGAAGCTGAATCGTGTGTTTCGCTTGGATTTGGTGCTAACTCGTTTGTTTCGTCTTCATTTGAAGCAATATCACTTATATCGCAAGTATCTGAAGCTAAATCATTTGTTTCGCATGGATTCGAAGCTAACTCGTTTGTTTCGCCTGCATATGAAGCTATTTCACTTATATCGCAAGTATTTGAAGCTAAATAATTAGTGTCGCTTGGATTTGATGCTAAGCCGTCTACTTCGAATTGATTGATTATTTCTTTTGTTTCGCACGCAGTTGAAACTAAATCATGTATATCACAAGTATTCGGAGCTAAACCATTTGATTCGCATGGAATTGAAGCTAAACCATGTGTTTCGCACGAATTTGAAGATAAATCATGTGATTCGCATGGATTTGTAGCTAACTCGTTTGTTTCGCATGTATACGATGCTATATCACTTATATCGCAAGTATTTGATCCTAAATCATTTGTTTCGCATGGATTTGAAGCTAATCCATGAACATCGCATTCATTTGAAGCTAATTCAAGTGTTTCGCTTGGATTTGAAGCTAACTCGTTTGTTTCGCATGCAGTTGAAGCTAAATTATGTATATCATAAGTATCTGAAGCTAATCCATTTGTTCCGCATGAATTTGAAGCTAAGCCTTCTACTTCGCATTGATTAGAAGCTAAATCATGTGTTTCACATGGATTTGTAGCTAACCCGTTTGTTTCGTCAGCATTTGAAGCTATATCACTTATATAGCAAGTATCTGATGCTAAATTATTTGTTTCGCATGGATTTGAAGCTAAACGTTCTACATAGCATTGATTTGAAGATTAATCGTGTGTTTTGCATGGATTTGAAGCTAACTCGTTGATTTCGCATGCATTTGAAGCTGTATCTCTTATATCGCATGTATCTGATGCTAAATCATTTGTGTCGCATGGATTTGAAGCCAAATGTTCTACATCGCATTGATTTGAATCTAAACCTGCTAGATCTTATTGATTTGAAGCTAAATCATGTGTTTCGCATTGAGTTGAGGCTAACCCGTTTGTTTCGTCAGCATTTGAAGCTATATCACTTATATCGCAAGCATCTGAAGCAAAAACATTTGTTTCCCATTGATTTGAAGCTTAACCTTCTACAACGCATTGATTTGCTGTTAAATCATGTGTTTCGCATGGATTTGAAGCAAACTCGTTTGTTTCCCCTGCATTTGAAGCAATATCAATCATATCGCAAGTATCTGATGCTAAATCATTTGTTTCGCCTGCATTTGAAGTTATATCACTTATATCGCAAGTATCTGAAGGTAAATCAATTGTTTCGCATATATTTGAAGCTAAGCCTTCTACTTGGAATTGAAATGAAGCTAAATCATTTGTTTCGCATGGATTTGAAGCTAACTCGTTTGTTCTGTCTGCATTTGAAGCTACCTCATTTATATCGCAAGTATTTGAAGCTAAATCATTTGTTTCGAATGGATTTGAAGCTAAACCCTCTACATAGCATTGATTTGAAGATTAATCGTGTGTTTTGCATGGATTTGCGGCTAACTCGTTTGTTTCCACTGCTTTGAAGCTATATCACTTATATCGCAAGTATCTGAGGCTAAATCATTTGTTTCGCACGGATTTGAAGCTAAACCTTCTACATAGCATTGATTTGAAGCTAAACCTTCTGAATCGCATTAATTTGCTGCTAAATCATGTGTTTCGCATGGATTTGAAGATAAACCTTCTATATAGCATTGATTTGAAGCTAAACCTTCTACATCTTATTGATCTGAACCTAAATCATTTGTTTCGCATGGATTCGAAGCTAACTCGTTTGTTTCGCCTGCATTTGAAGCTATATCACTTATATAACAAGTATCTGATGCTAAATCATTTGTTTCGCATAGATTTGTAGCTAACCCGTTTGTTTCGCCTGCATTTGAAGCTATATCACTTATACCGCAAGTATCTGAAGCTAAATCAATTGTTTCGCATGTATTTGAAGCTAAGCCTTCTACTTGGAATTGAAATGAAGCTAAATCATTTGTTTCGCCTGGATTTGAAGCTAACTCGTTTGAAATGTCTGCATTTGAAGCTTCCTCACTTATATCGCAAGTATTTGAAGCTTAATCATTTGTTTCGCATGAATTTGAAGCTAATCCTTCTACCGGGAATTGACTTGAAACTACATCATTTGTTTTGCATGGTTTTGAAGCTAACTCATTTGTTTCGCCTGCATTTGGATCTATATCACTTAAATCGCAAGTATTTGACCTAAATCATTTGTTTCTCATGGATTTGAAGCTAAACCCTCTACATAGCATTGATTTGAAGATTAATCGTGTGTTTTGCATGGATTTGCGGCTAACTCGTTGGTTTCCACTGCTTTGAAGCTATTTCACTTATATCGCAAGTATCTGATGCTAAATCATTTGTTTCGCATGGATTTGAAGCTAAACCTTCTACATAGCATTGATTTGAAGCTAAACCTTCTACATCGCATTAATTTGCAGCTAAATCATGTGTTTCGCATGGATTTGAAGCTAACTCGTTCGTTGCGCATGCAATTAAATCTAAATAACGTAGATCACAAGTATTTGTAGATAAACCATTTGTTTCGCATGGATTTGAAGCTAAACCTTCTATATCTTATTGATTTGAAGCTAAATCATGTGTTTCGCATGGAGTTGAAGCTAGCTCGTTTGTTTCGACAATACTTGAAGCTATATCACTTATATCGCAAGCATCTGAAGCAAAATCATTAGTTTCCCATGGATTTGAAGCCAAACCATCTACATCGCAGTGATTTGAAGCTGAATCGTGTGTTTCGCTTGGATTTGGTGCTAACTCGTTTGTTTCGTCTGCATTTGAAGCAATATCACTTATATCGCAAGTATCTGAAGCTAAATCATTTGTTTCGCATGGATTCGAAGCTAACTCGTTTGTTTCGCCTGCATATGAAGCTATTTCACTTATATCGCAAGTATTTGAAGCTAAATAATTAGTGTCGCTTGGATTTGATGCTAAGCCGTCTACTTCGAATTGATTGATTATTTCGTTTGTTTCGCACGCAGTTGAAACTAAATCATGTATATCACAAGTATTCGGAGCTAAACCATTTGATTCGCATGGAATTGAAGCTAAACCATGTGTTTCGCACGAATTTGAAGATAAATCATGTGATTCGCATGGATTTGTAGCTAACTCGTTTGTTTCGCATGTATACGATGCTATATCACTTATATCGCAAGTATTTGATCCTAAATCATTTGTTTCGCATGGATTTGAAGCTAATCCATCAACATCGCATTCATTTGAAGCTAATTCAAGTGTTTCGCTTGGATTTGAAGCTAACTCGTTTGTTTCGCATGCAGTTGAAGCTAAATTATGTATATCATAAGTATCTGAAGCTAATCCATTTGTTCCGCATGAATTTGAAGCTAAGCCTTCTACTTCGCATTGATTAGAAGCTAAATCATGTGTTTCACATGGATTTGTAGCTAACCCGTTTGTTTCGTCAGCATTTGAAGCTATATCACTTATATAGCAAGTATCTGATGCTAAATTATTTGTTTCGCATGGATTTGAAGCTAAACGTTCTACATAGCATTGATTTGAAGATTAATCGTGTGTTTTGCATGGATTTGAAGCTAACTCGTTGATTTCGCATGCATTTGAAGCTGTATCTCTTATATCGCATGTATCTGATGCTAAATCATTTGTGTCGCATGGATTTGAAGCCAAATGTTCTACATCGCATTGATTTGAATCTAAACCTGCTAGATCTTATTGATTTGAAACTAAATCATGTGTTCCGCATTGAGTTGAGGCTAACCCGTTTGTTTCGTCAGCATTTGAAGCTATATCACTTATATCGCAAGCATCTGAAGCAAAAACATTTGTTTCCCATTGATTTGAAGCGTAACCTTCTACAACGCATTGATTTGCTGTTAAATCATGTGTTTCGCATGGATTTGAAGCAAACTCGTTTGTTTCCCCTGCATTTGAAGCAATATCAATCATATCGCAAGTATCTGATGCTAAATCATTTGTTTCGCCTGCATTTGAAGTTATATCACTTATATCGCAAGTATCTGAAGGTAAATCAATTGTTTCGCATATATTTGAAGCTAAGCCTTCTACTTGGAATTGAAATGAAGCTAAATCATTTGTTTCGCATGGATTTGAAGCTAACTCGTTTGTTCTGTCTGCATTTGAAGCTACCTCATTTATATCGCAAGTTTTTGAAGCTAAATCATTTGTTTCGCATGGATTTGAAGCTAAACCCTCTACATAGCATTGATTTGAAGATTAATCGTGTGTTTTGCATGGATTTGCGGCTAACTCGTTTGTTTCCACTGCTTTGAAGCTATATCACTTATATCGCAAGTATCTGAGGCTAAATCATTTGTTTCGCACGGATTTGAAGCTAAACCTTCTACATAGCATTGATTTGAAGCTAAACCTTCTGAATCGCATTAATTTGCTGCTAAATCATGTGTTTCGCATGGATTTGAAAATAAACCTTCTATATAGCATTGATTTGAAGCTAAACCTTCTACATCTTATTGATCTGAACCTAAATCATTTGTTTCGCATGGATTTGAAGCTAAACCTCCTACATCGAATTGATTTGAAGCTAAATCATGTGTTTCCCTTGGATATGAAGCTAAATCATGTGTTTCGCGCGGATGTGAAGCTAACTCGTTTGTTTCGCATGCATTTGAAGCTGTATCCCTCATATTCGCAAGAATTTGAAACTAAATCTTTCGTTTCGCATGGATTTGAAGCTAAGCCTTCTACTTCCCATTGATTTGACGCTAAATCATGTGTTTCGCATGGATTTTAAGCTAACTCGTTTGTTCCGCATGCAGTTGAATCTAAATCAAGGTTATCACAAATATTTAAGGCTAAACCAATTGTTCCGCGTGGATTTGAAGATAAGCCTTCTAATTCGTTTTGATTTGAAGCTAAACCTTCTACATCGCATTGATTTGCAGCTAAATCATTTGTTTCGCATGGATTTGTAGCTAACTCTTTTGTTTCGCATGCATTTGAAGCTATATCACTTATATCGCAAGTATTTGAAGCTAAACCATTTGTGTCGCATGGATTTGAAGCTAAACATTCTACATCGCATTGATTTGCAGCTAAATCATGTGTTTCGCATGGACTTGAAGCTAACGCGTTTGTTTCGCACGCAGCTAAAGCTATATCACCTATATCCGAAGTGTTTGAAGCTCAATCGTTTGTTCCGCATGGATTTGAAGCTAAACCTTCCACGTCGCTTTGATTTGAAGCTAAATCAAGTGTTTTTCATAGATTTGAAGCTAACTCGTTTGTTCCCCATGCATTTGAAGCTATATCACTTATACTGCAATTATCTGAAGCTAAATTATTTGTTTCGCATGGATTTGAAGCTAAACCTTCAACATCGCATTGATTTGTAGCTAAATCATTTGTTTCGCATGGATTTGTAGCTATCTCGTTTGTTTCGCCTGCATTTGAAACTATATCACTTACATCGCAAGTATCTGAAGCTAAATCATTTGTTCCGCATGGATTTGATGCTAAACCTTCTACGTAGCATTGATTTGAAGCAAAATCATGTGTTTCCTTTGGATTTGAAGCTAACTCGTTTGTTTCGCATGCAGTTGGTTCTAAATCATGTAAATCACAAGTATTTGAAGCTAAACCATTTGATTCGCATGGATTTGAATCTAAGCCTTCTACTTCGCACTGATTTGAATCCAATTCATTTGTGTCGCATAGATTTGAAACTAAGTCTTCTACTTCGCATTGATATGAAGTTAAATCATGTGTTTAGCATGGATTTGAAGCTAACCCGTTTGTTTCGCATGGTTTTGAAGCTAAGACATCTAGTTCGCATTGATTTGAAGCTAAATCATGAGTTTCGCATTGATTTGAAGCTAAATCATGTGTATCGCATGGATTTCCAAGCTAACTCGATTGTTTCGCCTTCATTTGAAGCTATGTCACTTACATCGCAAGTATTTGAAGCTAAATAATTAGTGTCGCTTGGATTTGAAGCTAAGCCTTCAACTTCGAATTGATTTGAAGCTTAATCATGTGTTTCGCATGGATTTGAAGCTAAGCCTTCTACTTCGCATTGATTTGAAGCTACATCATGTGTTCGGCTTGGATTTGAAGCTAACTCGTTTGTTTCGCATGCAGTCGAAGCTAAATCATGTATTTCACATGTATTTGAAGCTAAACAATTTGATTTGCATGGATTTGAACTTAAGTCTTCTACTACGCATTGATTTGAAGCTAAATCATAAGACCCGCGTGGATTTGAAGCTACCTCGCTTGTTTCACATGCAGTTGTAGCTAAGTCATGTTTATCACAAGTATCTGCATCAAAACCATTTGGTCGCGTGGATTTGAAGCTAAACCTTCCACATCGCATTTATTTGAAACTAAATCTTTTGTTTCTCATGTATTTGAAGCGAAACCTTCTACTTCGCATTGATTTGAATATAATCATGTGTTTCGCATGGAACTGAAGCTAAGTCGTTTGTATCCCCTGCATTTGAAGCTATATCACTTATATAGCAAGTATCTGATGCTAAATTATTTGTTTCGCATGGATTGGAAGCTAAACCTTCTACATCGCATTGATTTGCAGCTTAATCATGTGTTTAGCTTGGATCTGATGCTAGCTCGTTTGATTCGTCTACATTTGAAGCTATATCACTTATATCCCAAGTGATTGAATGTAACTCACTTATTTCGCATGGATTAGATGCTAAGCCTTCAATTTCGCATTGATTTGAAGCAAAATTATGTGTTTCCTTTGGATTTGAAGCTAACTCGTTTGTTTCGCATGCAGTTGGTTCTAAATCATGTAAATCACAAGTATTTGAAGCTAAACCATTTGATTCGCATGGATTTGAATCTAAGCCTTCTACTTCGCACTGATTTGAATCCAATTCATTTGTGTCGCATAGATTTGAAACTAAGTCTTCTACTTCGCATTGATATGAAGTTAAATCATGTGTTTAGCATGGATTTGAAGCTAACCCGTTTGTTTCGCATGGTTTTGAAGCTAAGACATCTAGTTCGCATTGATTTGAAGCTAAATCATGAGTTTCGCATTGATTTGAAGCTAAATCATGTGTATCGCATGGATTTCCAAGCTAACTCGATTGTTTCGCCTTCATTTGAAGCTATGTCACTTATATCGCAAGTATTTGAAGCTAAATAATTAGTGTCGCTTGGATTTGAAGCTAAGCCTTCTACTTCGCACTCATTAGAAGCTAAATCATGTGTTTCGCATGGATTTGATGCTAAGACATCTACTTCGCATTGATTTGAAGCTACATCATGTGTTCGGCTTGGATTTGAAGCTAACTCGTTTGTTTCGCATGCAGTCGAAGCTAAATCATGTATTTCACATGTATTTGAAGCTAAACAATTTGATTTGCATGGATTTGAACTTAAGTCTTCTACTTCGCATTGATTTGAAGCTAAATCATAAGACCCGCGTGGTTTTGAAGCTAACTCGCTTGTTTCGCATGCAGTTGTAGCTAAGTCATGTTTATCACAAGTATCTGCATCAAAACCATTTGGTCGCGTGGATTTGAAGTTAAACCTTCCACATCGCATTTATTTGAAACTAAATCTTTTGTTTCTCATGTATTTGAAGCGAAACCTTCTACTTCGCATTGATTTGAATATAATCATGTGTTTCGCATGGAACTGAAGCTAAGTCGTTTGTATCCCCTGCATTTGAAGCTATATCACTTATATAGCAAGTATCTGATGCTAAATTATTTGTTTCGCATGGATTGGAAGCTAAACCTTCTACATCGCATTGATTTGCAGCTAAATCATGTGTTTAGCTTGGATCTGATGCTAGCTCGTTTGATTCGTCTACATTTGAAGCTATATCACTTATATCCCAAGTGTTTGAATGTAACTCACTTATATCGCATGGATTAGATGCTAAGCCTTCAATTTCGCATTGATTTGAAGCAAAATCATGTGTTTCCTTTGGATTTGAAGCTAACTCGTTTGTTTCGCATGCAGTTGGTTCTAAATCATGTAAATCACAAGTATTTGAAGCTAAACCATTTGATTCGCATGGATTTGAATCTAAGCCTTCTACTTCGCACTGATTTGAATCCAATTCATTTGTGTCGCATAGATTTGAAACTAAGTCTTCTACTTCGCATTGATATGAAGTTAAATCATGTGTTTAGCATGGATTTGAAGCTAACCCGTTTGTTTCGCATGCAGTCGAAGTTAAATCATGAATATCACAAGTATTTGAAGATAAACCAGTTGCTTCGCATGGGATTTGATGATAAGCCTCCTACTTCGCATTGTTTGGAAGCTAAATCGTGTGTTTTGCTTGGATTTTAAGCTAATTCGTTTGCTTCGCCTGCATTTGAATCTACGTTATTTATATTGCAAGTATTTGAAGCTAAATCATTTGTTTCGCATGGATTTGAAACTAATCCTTCTACTAAGAATTGACTTGAAACTAAATCATTTGTTTCGACATGGATTTAAAGCCAACTCGTGTGTTTCGCCTGCGTTTGAAGTTATTACTAATATCGAGAGCATTTGAAGCTAAATCATTTGTTTCGTCTGCATTTGAGTCTATATCACTTAAATCACAAGTATTTGATCTAAATCAATTGTTACGACTGGATTTGAAGCTAATTCTTCTACATCGTATTGATTTGTAGACAAATTATGTTTTTCGAATGGATTTGAAGCTAAACCTTCTACTTCGCATTGATTTGCAGCTGAGTCATGCGTTTCGCATGGATTTGAAACTTACACGTTTGTGTCGCATGCAGTTGAAGCTAAATCATGTATATGACAAGTATTTAAAGCTAAACCATTTGTTTCGCATGTTTGTGAAGCGAAATCATGTGTTTACCATGACAGTGAACCTAAATTATGTGTTGCCCATGGATTTGAAACTTAATCATGTCATTTGCATGGATTTGAAGCTAACCCGTTTGTTTCGTCAGCATTTGAAGCTATATCACTTATATCGCAAGAATCTGATGCTAAATCATTTGTATTGCATGGATTTGAAGCTAACTCGTTCGTTGCGCATGCAGTTAAATATAAATAACGTATATCACAAGTATTTGTATCTAAAGCATTTGTTTCGCATGGATTTGAATCTAAGCCATCTACTTCGCATTGATTTGAAGCTAAATCACGTGTATCGCATGGATTTCAAAGCTAGCTCGTTTGTTTCGCCTTCATTTGAAGCTATGTCACTTATGTCGCAAGTATTTGAAGCTAAATCATTTGTTTCGCATGGATTTGAAGCTAAGCCTTCTACATCGCATTGATTTGAAGCTAAATCATCTGTTTCGCTTGGATTTGAAGCTAACACGTTTGTTTCACATGCAGTTGAAACGAAATCATGTATATCACAAGTATTTGAAGCTGAACCATTTGATTCGTTTGGATTTGAAGCTTAGCCTTCTACTTCGCATTGATTTGAAGCTAAATCATGTGTTTTGCATGGAATGAAGCTAACTCATTTGTTTCGCCAGCATTTAAAGCTACATCACTTACATCGCAAGTATCTGAAGCTAAATTATTTGTTTCGCATGTCTTTGAAGGTAAGTCTTCTACTTCGCACTCATTAGAAGCTAAATCATGTGTTTCGCATGGATTTGATGCTAAGACATCTAGTTCGCATTGATTTGAAGCTGAATCGTTTGTTCCGCATGGATTTGAAGCTAATCCTTCTACTTCGCATTGATTTGAAGCTAAATCATGTGTATCACATGGATTTTGAAGCTAACTCGTTTGATTCGTCTACATTTGAAGCTATATCACTTATATCCCAAGTGTTTGAAGCTAAATCATTTGTTTCGCATGAATTTGAAGCAGACTCGTTTGTTTTGCCTGTATTTAAAGCAATATCATTTATATCCCAAGTATTTGAAGATAAATCATTTGATTTGCATGAATTTGAAGCTAAATAACGTGCTTCTCAAATCGATTGTTTCGCCAGCATTTGAAGCTATATCTTTTACATCGCAAGTATTTGAAAGTTACTCATTTATTTTGCATGGAGTTGAAGCTAAGCCTTCAACTTCGCATTGATATGAAGCTAAATCATGTGTTTCGCTTGGATTCGAAGCTAACTCGTTTGTTTCTCATGCAGTTCAAGCTGATTCATGTATATCACAAGTATTTGAAGCCAAACCATTTGTTTCGCATGGATTTGAAGCTAAGTCTTCTACTTCGTATTGATTTGAAGCTAAATCTTGTGTTTCGCATGGATTTGAAACTATTTCGTTTGTTTCGCCTGCAGTTGAATCTACATCACTTATATCGCAAGTATTTGAAGCTAAATCATGTGTATCGCATGGATTTTGAAGCTTAGTCGTTTGATTGGTCTACATTTGAAGCTATATCACTTATATCCCAAGTGTTTGAAGCTAAATCATTTGTTTCGCATGGATTTGAAGCCAGTCGTGTGTTTGGTCTGCATTTGAAGCTATATCACTAATATCGAGAGAATTTGAAGCTGAATCATTTGTTTCGCTCAGATTTGAAGCTAAACCTTCTATATCGCATTGATTTGAAGCTAAATCATGTGTTTCTCTTGGATATTGAAACTAACTCGTTTGTTTCGCCCGCATTTGAAGCTATATCACTTATATTCGCAAGTATTTGATGCTAAATCATTCGTTTCGCATGGATTTGAAGCTAAGGCTTCTACTTGGCATTGATTTGAAGCTAAATCATCTGTTTCGCTTGGATTTGAAGCTAACACGTTTGTTTCACATTCAGTTGAAACGAAATCATGTATATCACAAGTATTTGAAGCTGAACCATTTGATTCGCTTGGATTTGAAGCTTAGCCTTCTACTTCGCATTGATTTGAAGCTAAATCATGTGTTTTGCATGGATTTGAAGCTAACTCATTTGTTTCGCCAGCATTTAAAGCTACATCACTTTTATCGCAAGTATCTGAAGCTAAATTATTTGTTTCGCATGGCTTTGAAGCTAAGCCTTCTACTTCGCACTCATTAGAAGCTAAATCATGTGTTTCGCATGGATTTGATGCTAAGACATCTACATCGCATTGATTTGAAGCTACATCATGTGTTCGGCTTGGATTTGAAGCTAACTCGTTTGTTTCGCATGCAGTCGAAGCTAAATCATGTATTTCACATGTATTTGAAGCTAAACAATTTGATTTGCATGGATTTGAACTTAAGTCTTCTACTTCGCATTGATTTGAAGCTAAATCATAAGACCCGCGTGGTTTTGAAGCTAACTCGCTTGTTTCGCATGCAGTTGAAGCTATATCATTTATAAGGCAAGTATCTGAAGCTAATTCATTTGTTTCTCATGGATTTGAAGCTAAATCTTCTACTTCACTTTGATTTGAAGCTAAATCAAGTGTTTTGCATGGATTTGAAGCTCACTCGTTTGTTTCCCCTACATTTGAAGCTATATCACTTATATCGCAAGTATCTGAAGCTAAATCAATTATTTCTAATGTATTTGAAGCTAAGCCTTCTACTTCGCATTGATTTGAAACTAAATCATGTGTATCGCATGGATTTTGAAGCTAACTCGTTTGATTCGTCTACATTTGAAACTATATCACTTATATCCCAAGTGTTTGAAGCTAAATCATTTGTTTCGCATGGATTTGAAGCTAATCCTTCTACTAAGAATTGACTTGAAACTAAATCATTTGTTTCGCATGGATTTGAAGCCAGAGGTGTGTTTCGTCTGCATTTGAAGCTATATCACTAATATCGAGAGAATTTGAAGCTGAATCATTTGTTTCGCTCAGATTTGAAGCTAAACCTTCTATATCGCATTGATTTGAAGCTAAATCATGTGTTTCCCTTGGATATGAAACTAACTCGTTTGTTTCGCCCGCATTTGAATCTGTATCACTTCTATTCGCAAGTATTCAAAGCTAAATCATTCGTTTCGCATGGATTTGAAGCTAAGGCTTCTACTTGGCATTGATTTGAAGCTAAATCATCTGTTTCGCTTGGATTTGAAGCTAACACGTTTGTTTCACATGCAGTTGAAACGAAATCATGTATATCACAAGTATATGAAGCTGAACCATTTGATTCGCTTGGATTTGAAGCTTAGCCTTCTACAATCGCATTGATTTGAAGCTAAATCATGTGTTTTGCATGGATTTGAAGCTAACTCACTTGTTTCGCAAGCATTTAAAGCTACATCACTTATATCGCAAGTATCTGAAGCTAAATTATTTGTTTCGCATGGCTTTGAAGGTAAGTCTTCTACTTCGCACTCATTAGAAGCTAAATCATGTGTTTCGCATGGATTTGATGCTAAGACATCTAGTTCGCATTGATTTGAAGTTGAATCGTTTGTTCCGCATGGATTTGAAGCTAATCCTTCTACTTCGCATTGATTTGAAGCTAAATCATGAGTTTCGCATTGATTTGAAGCTAAATCATGTGTATCGCATGGATTCTGAAGCTAACTCGTTTGATACGTCTAAATTTGAAGCTATATCACTTATGTCGCAAGTATTTGAACCTAAATCATTTGTTTCGCATGGATTTGAAGCTAACTCGTTTGATTCGAATGCATTTGAAGCTAAATCATTAGTTTCGCATGGATTTGAAGCTAATCCTTCTAATTCGCATTCTATTGAAACTAAATAATTTTTTCGCGTGGATTCTAAGCTAACTCGTCTGTTTCGAATGCAGCTGAAGCTAAATCATGTATATCACAAGTATTTGAAGCTAAACGATTTGTATCGCGTGGATTTGAAGATAAGCCTTCTACTTCGCATTGATTTGAAGTTAAATCATGTGTTTCGCATGGATTTGAAGCTAACTCGTTTGTTGCGCAAGCAGCTGAAGCTATTGCACATATAGCCGAAGTGTTTGAAGCACAATCGTTTGTTCCGCATGGATTTGAAGCTAATCCTTCTACTTCGCATTGATTTGCAGCTAAATCATGTGTATCGCATGGATTTTGAAGCTAACTCGTTTGATTCGTCTACATTTGAAGCTATATCACTTATATCCCAAGTGTTTGAAGCTAAATCATTTGTTTCGCATGGATTTGAAGCTAATCCTTCTACTAAGAATTGACTTGAAACTAAATCATTTGTTTCGCATGGATTTGAAGCCAGTCGTGTGTTTCGTCTGCATTTGAAGCTATATCACTAATATCGAGAGAATTTGAAGCTGAATCATTTGTTTCGCTCAGATTTGAAGCTAAACCTTCTATATCGCATTGATTTGAAGCTAAATCATATGTTACCCTTGGATATGAAACTAACTCGTTTGTTTCGCCCGCATTAGAAGCTGTATCACTTCTATTCGCAAGTATTTAAAGCTGAATCTTTCGTTTCGCATGGATTTGTAGATAAGCCTTCTACTTCGCATTGATTTGAATCTAAATCATTTGTTTCGCATGGTTTTGAAGCTAAGACATCTAGTTCGCATTGATTTGAAGCTAAATCATGAGTTTCGCATTGATTTTAAGCTAAATCATGTGTATCGCATGGATTTTGAAGCTAACTCGTTTGATTCGTCTGCATTTGAAGCTATATCACTTATGTCGCAAGTATTTGAAGCTAAATCATTTGTTTCGCATGGATTTGAAGCTAAGGCTTCTACTTGGCATTGATTTGAAGCTAAATCATCTGTTTCGCTTGGATTTGAAGCTAACACGTTTGTTTCACATGCAGTTGAAACGAAATCATGTATATCACAAGTATTTGAAGCTGAACCATTTGATTCGTTTGGATTTGAAGCTTAGCCTTCTACTTCGCATTGATTTGAAGCTTAGCCTTCTACTTCGCGTTGATTTGAAGCTAAATCATGTGTTTTGCATGGATTTGAAGCTAACTCGTTTGTTTCGCAAGCAGCTGAAGCTATTTCACATATAGCCGAAGTGTTTGAAGCACAATCGTTTGTTGCGCATGGATTTGAAGCTAATCCTTCTACTTCGCATTGATTTGAAGCTAAACCATTTGTTTCGCATGGATTTGAAGCTATGCCGTGTACTTCGAATTGATTTGAAGGTAAATCATGCGTTACCCATGGATTTGGAGGTAAACCTTCAACATCGCACTGATTTGCAGCTAAATCATTTGTTTCGCATGGATTTGTATCTATATCGTTTGTTTCGCCTGCATTTGAAACTATATCACTTACATCGCAAGTATCTGAAGCTAAATCGTTTGTTCCGCATGGATTTGATGCTAAACCTTCTACATAGCATTGATTTGAAGCTGAATCATGTGTTTTGCATCGATTTGAAGCTAACTCGTTTGTTTCCCCTGCAGTTGACGCTATATCACTTATGTCGCAAATATCTAAACCTAAATCATTTTATTCGCATTGGATTTGAAGCTAATCATTCTACTTCGCATTTAATTGAAGCTAAATCATGTGTATCGCATGGATTTTCAAGCTAACTCGTTTGATTCGTCTGCATTTGAAGCTATATCGCTTATATCCCAAGTGTTTCAAGCTAAATCATTTGTTTCGCATGGATCTGAAAGTAAACCTTCTACATCGCATTGATTTGAAGCTAAATCATGTGTTTCGCATGGATTTGAAGCTGACTCGTTTGTTTCGCATGCAGTTGAAGCTAAATCATGCCTTTCACAAGTATTTGAAGATAAACCATTTGAATCGCAATGATTTGAACAAGAGCCTTCTACTTTGCACTAATTTGCAGCTAAATAATGTGTTTCGCATGGATTTGAAGCTGAACCTTCTACATCGCATTGATTTGAAGCTAAATCTAGTGTATCGCATGGATATGAAGCTAAACCTTCTACATCGCATTGATTTGCAGCTAAATCTAGTGTATCGCATGGATATGAAGCTAAACCTTCTACATCGCATTGATTTGCAGCTAAATAATTTGTTTCGCATGGATTTGAAGCTAACTCGTTCGTTTCTTCTGTATTTGAAGAAAAATCACTTATATCGCAAGTATTTGAATCTAAATCATGTGTTTCGCTTGGATTTGAAGGTAAACCTTCTAAATCGCATTGATTTGAAGCTAGATCGTGTGTTTCGCACGGATTTGAAGCTAACTCGTTCGTTTCGCCTGTATTTGAAGCTATATCAATTATATCGCAAGTATTTGAAGCTAAATCATTTGTTTCGCTTGGATTTGAAGCTAAACCTTCTACATCGCATTGATTTGAAGCTAAATCGCGTGTTTCACATGGACTTGAAGCTAACTCGTTCGTTGCGCATGCAGTTAAATCTAAATAACGTATATCACAAGTATTTGAAGCTAAACCAGTTGTTTCGCATGGATTTGAAGCTAAGCCTTCCACTTCGCATTAATTGGAAGCTAAATCACGTGTTTTGCATGGATTTGAAGCTAAACCTTCTACATCGCATTGATTTGAAGCTAAATCATGTGTTTCGCATGGATTTGAAGCTAACTCGTTTGTTTCGCATGCAGTTGTAGCTAAATCATGTCTTTCACAATTATTTGAAAATGAACCATTTGAATCGCATTGATTTGAACCTGAGCCTTCTACTTCGCACTGATTTGCAGCTATATAATGTGTTTCGCATGGATTTGATGCTAAACCATCTACATCCCATGAATTTGAAGCTAAATCATGTGTTTGGCATGGATTTGAAGCTAAACCTTCTACATCGCATTGACTTGCAACTGAATCATGTGTTTCGCACGGATTTGAAGCTAAACCTTCTACATCGTATTTATTTGAAGCTAAATTAAGTATTTCGCTTGGATTTGAAGCTAACTCGTTTGTTTCGTATGCATTTGAAGCTATATCACTTATATCGGAAGTATTTGAAGCTAAATCATATGTGTCGTATGGATTTGAAGCTGAACCTTCTACATCGTATTGATTTGATGCTAAATCTAGTGTATCGCATGGTTTTGAAGCTAAACCTCCTACATCGCATTGATTTGCAGCTAAATCATGTGTTTCGCATGGATTTGAAGCTAACTCGTTCGTTTCGCCTGCAGTTGAATCTACATCACTTATATCGCAAGTATTTGAAGCTAAATCATGTGTATCGCGTGGATTTTGAAGCTCACTCGTGTGATTAGTCTGCATTTGAATCACTATCACTTATACCACAAGTATTTGAAGCTAAACCATTTGTTTCGCATGGATTTGAAGCTATGCCGTGTACTTCGAATTGATTTGAAGGTAAATCATGCGTTACCCATGGATTTGGAGGTAAACCTTCAACATCGCACTGATTTGCAGCTAAATCATTTGTTTCGCATGGATTTGTATCTATATCGTTTGTTTCGCCTGCATTTGAAACTATATCACTTACATCGCAAGTATCTGAAGCTAAATCGTTTGTTCCGCATGGATTTGATGCTAAACCTTCTACATAGCATTGATTTGAAGCTAAATCATCTGTTTCGCTTGGATTTGAAGCTAACACGTTTGTTTCACATGCAGTTGAAACGAAATCATGTATATCACAAGTATTTGAAGCTGAACCATTTGATTCGTTTGGATTTGAAGCTTAGCCTTCTACTTCGCATTGATTTGAAGCTAAATCATGTGTTTTGCATGGAATGAAGCTAACTCATTTGTTTCGCCAGCATTTAAAGCTACATCACTTACATCGCAAGTATCTGAAGCTAAATTATTTGTTTCGCATGTCTTTGAAGGTAAGTCTTCTACTTCGCACTCATTAGAAGCTAAATCATGTGTTTCGCATGGATTTGATGCTAAGACATCTAGTTCGCATTGATTTGAAGCTGAATCGTTTGTTCCGCATGGATTTGAAGCTAATCCTTCTACTTCGCATTGATTTGAAGCTAAATCATGTGTATCACATGGATTTTGAAGCTAACTCGTTTGATTCGTCTACATTTGAAGCTATATCACTTATATCCCAAGTGTTTGAAGCTAAATCATTTGTTTCGCATGAATTTGAAGCAGACTCGTTTGTTTTGCCTGTATTTAAAGCAATATCATTTATATCCCAAGTATTTGAAGATAAATCATTTGATTTGCATGAATTTGAAGCTAAATAACGTGCTTCTCAAATCGATTGTTTCGCCAGCATTTGAAGCTATATCTTTTACATCGCAAGTATTTGAAAGTTACTCATTTATTTTGCATGGAGTTGAAGCTAAGCCTTCAACTTCGCATTGATATGAAGCTAAATCATGTGTTTCGCTTGGATTCGAAGCTAACTCGTTTGTTTCTCATGCAGTTCAAGCTGATTCATGTATATCACAAGTATTTGAAGCCAAACCATTTGTTTCGCATGGATTTGAAGCTAAGTCTTCTACTTCGTATTGATTTGAAGCTAAATCGTGTGTTTCGCATGGATTTGAAGCTATTTCGTTTGTTTCGCCTGCAGTTGAATCTACATCACTTATATCGCAAGTATTTGAAGCTAAATCATGTGTATCGCATGGATTTTGAAGCTTAGTCGTTTGATTGGTCTACATTTGAAGCTATATCACTTATATCCCAAGTGTTTGAAGCTAAATCATTTGTTTCGCATGGATTTGAAGCCAGTCGTGTGTTTGGTCTGCATTTGAAGCTATATCACTAATATCGATTGAATTTGAAGCTGAATCATTTGTTTCGCTCAGATTTGAAGCTAAACCTTCTATATCGCATTGATTTGAAGCTAAATCATGTGTTTCTCTTGGATATTGAAACTAACTCGTTTGTTTCGCCCGCATTTGAAGCTATATCACTTATATTCGCAAGTATTTGATGCTAAATCATTCGTTTCGCATGGATTTGAAGCTAAGGCTTCTACTTGGCATTGATTTGAAGCTAAATCATCTGTTTCGCTTGGATTTGAAGCTAACACGTTTGTTTCACATTCAGTTGAAACGAAATCATGTATATCACAAGTATTTGAAGCTGAACCATTTGATTCGCTTGGATTTGAAGCTTAGCCTTCTACTTCGCATTGATTTGAAGCTAAATCATGTGTTTTGCATGGATTTGAAGCTAACTCATTTGTTTCGCCAGCATTTAAAGCTACATCACTTTTATCGCAAGTATCTGAAGCTAAATTATTTGTTTCGCATGGCTTTGAAGCTAAGCCTTCTACTTCGCACTCATTAGAAGCTAAATCATGTGTTTCGCATGGATTTGATGCTAAGACATCTACTTCGCATTGATTTGAAGCTACATCATGTGTTCGGCTTGGATTTGAAGCTAACTCGTTTGTTTCGCATGCAGTCGAAGCTAAATCATGTATTTCACATGTATTTGAAGCTAAACAATTTGATTTGCATGGATTTGAACTTAAGTCTTCTACTTCGCATTGATTTGAAGCTAAATCATAAGACCCGCGTGGTTTTGAAGCTAACTCGCTTGTTTCGCATGCAGTTGAAGCTATATCATTTATAAGGCAAGTATCTGAAGCTAATTCATTTGTTTCTCATGGATTTGAAGCTAAATCTTCTACTTCACTTTGATTTGAAGCTAAATCAAGTGTTTTGCATGGATTTGAAGCTCACTCGTTTGTTTCCCCTACATTTGAAGCTATATCACTTATATCGCAAGTATCTGAAGCTAAATCAATTATTTCTAATGTATTTGAAGCTAAGCCTTCTACTTCGCATTGATTTGAAACTAAATCATGTGTATCGCATGGATTTTGAAGCTAACTCGTTTGATTCGTCTACATTTGAAACTATATCACTTATATCCCAAGTGTTTGAAGCTAAATCATTTGTTTCGCATGGATTTGAAGCTAATCCTTCTACTAAGAATTGACTTGAAACTAAATCATTTGTTTCGCATGGATTTGAAGCCAGAGGTGTGTTTCGTCTGCATTTGAAGCTATATCACTAATATCGAGAGAATTTGAAGCTGAATCATTTGTTTCGCTCAGATTTGAAGCTAAACCTTCTATATCGCATTGATTTGAAGCTAAATCATGTGTTTCCCTTGGATATGAAACTAACTCGTTTGTTTCGCCCGCATTTGAATCTGTATCACTTCTATTCGCAAGTATTCAAAGCTAAATCATTCGTTTCGCATGGATTTGAAGCTAAGGCTTCTACTTGGCATTGATTTGAAGCTAAATCATCTGTTTCGCTTGGATTTGAAGCTAACACGTTTGTTTCACATGCAGTTGAAACGAAATCATGTATATCACAAGTATATGAAGCTGAACCATTTGATTCGCTTGGATTTGAAGCTTAGCCTTCTACAATCGCATTGATTTGAAGCTAAATCATGTGTTTTGCATGGATTTGAAGCTAACTCACTTGTTTCGCAAGCATTTAAAGCTACATCACTTATATCGCAAGTATCTGAAGCTAAATTATTTGTTTCGCATGGCTTTGAAGGTAAGTCTTCTACTTCGCACTCATTAGAAGCTAAATCATGTGTTTCGCATGGATTTGATGCTAAGACATCTAGTTCGCATTGATTTGAAGCTGAATCGTTTGTTCCGCATGGATTTGAAGCTAATCCTTCTACTTCGCATTGATTTGAAGCTAAATCATGAGTTTCGCATTGATTTGAAGCTAAATCATGTGTATCGCATGGATTCTGAAGCTAACTCGTTTGATACGTCTAAATTTGAAGCTATATCACTTATGTCGCAAGTATTTGAACCTAAATCATTTGTTTCGCATGGATTTGAAGCTAACTCGTTTGATTCGAATGCATTTGAAGCTAAATCATTAGTTTCGCATGGATTTGAAGCTAATCCTTCTAATTCGCATTCTATTGAAACTAAATAATTTTTTCGCGTGGATTCTAAGCTAACTCGTCTGTTTCGAATGCAGCTGAAGCTAAATCATGTATATCACAAGTATTTGAAGCTAAACGATTTGTATCGCGTGGATTTGAAGATAAGCCTTCTACTTCGCATTGATTTGAAGTTAAATCATGTGTTTCGCATGGATTTGAAGCTAACTCGTTTGTTGCGCAAGCAGCTGAAGCTATTGCACATATAGCCGAAGTGTTTGAAGCACAATCGTTTGTTCCGCATGGATTTGAAGCTAATCCTTCTACTTCGCATTGATTTGCAGCTAAATCATGTGTATCGCATGGATTTTGAAGCTAACTCGTTTGATTCGTCTACATTTGAAGCTATATCACTTATATCCCAAGTGTTTGAAGCTAAATCATTTGTTTCGCATGGATTTGAAGCTAATCCTTCTACTAAGAATTGACTTGAAACTAAATCATTTGTTTCGCATGGATTTGAAGCCAGTCGTGTGTTTCGTCTGCATTTGAAGCTATATCACTAATATCGAGAGAATTTGAAGCTGAATCATTTGTTTCGCTCAGATTTGAAACTAAACCTTCTATATCGCATTGATTTGAAGCTAAATCATATGTTACCCTTGGATATGAAACTAACTCGTTTGTTTCGCCCGCATTAGAAGCTGTATCACTTCTATTCGCAAGTATTTAAAGCTAAATCTTTCGTTTCGCATGGATTTGTAGATAAGCCTTCTACTTCGCATTGATTTGAATCTAAATCATTTGTTTCGCATGGTTTTGAAGCTAAGACATCTAGTTCGCATTGATTTGAAGCTAAATCATGAGTTTCGCATTGATTTTAAGCTAAATCATGTGTATCGCATGGATTTTGAAGCTAACTCGTTTGATTCGTCTGCATTTGAAGCTATATCACTTATGTCGCAAGTATTTGAAGCTAAATCATTTGTTTCGCATGGATTTGAAGCTAAGGCTTCTACTTGGCATTGATTTGAAGCTAAATCATCTGTTTCGCTTGGATTTGAAGCTAACACGTTTGTTTCACATGCAGTTGAAACGAAATCATGTATATCACAAGTATTTGAAGCTGAACCATTTGATTCGTTTGGATTTGAAGCTTAGCCTTCTACTTCGCATTGATTTGAAGCTTAGCCTTCTACTTCGCATTGATTTGAAGCTTAGCCTTCTACTTCGCATTGATTTGAAGCTAAATCATGTGTTTTGCATGGATTTGAAGCTAACTCGTTTGTTTCGCAAGCAGCTGAAGCTATTTCACATATAGCCGAAGTGTTTGAAGCACAATCGTTTGTTGCGCATGGATTTGAAGCTAATCCTTCTACTTCGCATTGATTTGAAGCTAAACCATTTGTTTCGCATGGATTTGAAGCTATGCCGTGTACTTCGAATTGATTTGAAGGTAAATCATGCGTTACCCATGGATTTGGAGGTAAACCTTCAACATCGCACTGATTTGCAGCTAAATCATTTGTTTCGCATGGATTTGTATCTATATCGTTTGTTTCGCCTGCATTTGAAACTATATCACTTACATCGCAAGTATCTGAAGCTAAATCGTTTGTTCCGCATGGATTTGATGCTAAACCTTCTACATAGCATTGATTTGAAGCTAAATCATCTGTTTCGCTTGGATTTGAAGCTAACACGTTTGTTTCACATGCAGTTGAAACGAAATCATGTATATCACAAGTATTTGAAGCTGAACCATTTGATTCGTTTGGATTTGAAGCTTAGCCTTCTACTTCGCATTGATTTGAAGCTAAATCATGTGTTTTGCATGGAATGAAGCTAACTCATTTGTTTCGCCAGCATTTAAAGCTACATCACTTACATCGCAAGTATCTGAAGCTAAATTATTTGTTTCGCATGTCTTTGAAGGTAAGTCTTCTACTTCGCACTCATTAGAAGCTAAATCATGTGTTTCGCATGGATTTGATGCTAAGACATCTAGTTCGCATTGATTTGAAGCTGAATCGTTTGTTCCGCATGGATTTGAAGCTAATCCTTCTACTTCGCATTGATTTGAAGCTAAATCATGTGTATCACATGGATTTTGAAGCTAACTCGTTTGATTCGTCTACATTTGAAGCTATATCACTTATATCCCAAGTGTTTGAAGCTAAATCATTTGTTTCGCATGAATTTGAAGCAGACTCGTTTGTTTTGCCTGTATTTAAAGCAATATCATTTATATCCCAAGTATTTGAAGATAAATCATTTGATTTGCATGAATTTGAAGCTAAATAACGTGCTTCTCAAATCGATTGTTTCGCCAGCATTTGAAGCTATATCTTTTACATCGCAAGTATTTGAAAGTTACTCATTTATTTTGCATGGAGTTGAAGCTAAGCCTTCAACTTCGCATTGATATGAAGCTAAATCATGTGTTTCGCTTGGATTCGAAGCTAACTCGTTTGTTTCTCATGCAGTTCAAGCTGATTCATGTATATCACAAGTATTTGAAGCCAAACCATTTGTTTCGCATGGATTTGAAGCTAAGTCTTCTACTTCGTATTGATTTGAAGCTAAATCGTGTGTTTCGCATGGATTTGAAGCTATTTCGTTTGTTTCGCCTGCAGTTGAATCTACATCACTTATATCGCAAGTATTTGAAGCTAAATCATGTGTATCGCATGGATTTTGAAGCTTAGTCGTTTGATTGGTCTACATTTGAAGCTATATCACTTATATCCCAAGTGTTTGAAGCTAAATCATTTGTTTCGCATGGATTTGAAGCCAGTCGTGTGTTTGGTCTGCATTTGAAGCTATATCACTAATATCGATTGAATTTGAAGCTGAATCATTTGTTTCGCTCAGATTTGAAGCTAAACCTTCTATATCGCATTGATTTGAAGCTAAATCATGTGTTTCTCTTGGATATTGAAACTAACTCGTTTGTTTCGCCCGCATTTGAAGCTATATCACTTATATTCGCAAGTATTTGATGCTAAATCATTCGTTTCGCATGGATTTGAAGCTAAGGCTTCTACTTGGCATTGATTTGAAGCTAAATCATCTGTTTCGCTTGGATTTGAAGCTAACACGTTTGTTTCACATTCAGTTGAAACGAAATCATGTATATCACAAGTATTTGAAGCTGAACCATTTGATTCGCTTGGATTTGAAGCTTAGCCTTCTACTTCGCATTGATTTGAAGCTAAATCATGTGTTTTGCATGGATTTGAAGCTAACTCATTTGTTTCGCCAGCATTTAAAGCTACATCACTTTTATCGCAAGTATCTGAAGCTAAATTATTTGTTTCGCATGGCTTTGAAGCTAAGCCTTCTACTTCGCACTCATTAGAAGCTAAATCATGTGTTTCGCATGGATTTGATGCTAAGACATCTACTTCGCATTGATTTGAAGCTACATCATGTGTTCGGCTTGGATTTGAAGCTAACTCGTTTGTTTCGCATGCAGTCGAAGCTAAATCATGTATTTCACATGTATTTGAAGCTAAACAATTTGATTTGCATGGATTTGAACTTAAGTCTTCTACTTCGCATTGATTTGAAGCTAAATCATAAGACCCGCGTGGTTTTGAAGCTAACTCGCTTGTTTCGCATGCAGTTGAAGCTATATCATTTATAAGGCAAGTATCTGAAGCTAATTCATTTGTTTCTCATGGATTTGAAGCTAAATCTTCTACTTCACTTTGATTTGAAGCTAAATCAAGTGTTTTGCATGGATTTGAAGCTCACTCGTTTGTTTCCCCTACATTTGAAGCTATATCACTTATATCGCAAGTATCTGAAGCTAAATCAATTATTTCTAATGTATTTGAAGCTAAGCCTTCTACTTCGCATTGATTTGAAACTAAATCATGTGTATCGCATGGATTTTGAAGCTAACTCGTTTGATTCGTCTACATTTGAAACTATATCACTTATATCCCAAGTGTTTGGAGCTAAATCATTTGTTTCGCATGGATTTGAAGCTAATCCTTCTACTAAGAATTGACTTGAAACTAAATCATTTGTTTCGCATGGATTTGAAGCCAGAGGTGTGTTTCGTCTGCATTTGAAGCTATATCACTAATATCGAGAGAATTTGAAGCTGAATCATTTGTTTCGCTCAGATTTGAAGCTAAACCTTCTATATCGCATTGATTTGAAGCTAAATCATGTGTTTCCCTTGGATATGAAACTAACTCGTTTGTTTCGCCCGCATTTGAATCTGTATCACTTCTATTCGCAAGTATTCAAAGCTAAATCATTCGTTTCGCATGGATTTCAAGCTAAGGCTTCTACTTGGCATTGATTTGAAGCTAAATCATCTGTTTCGCTTGGATTTGAAGCTAACACGTTTGTTTCACATGCAGTTGAAACGAAATCATGTATATCACAAGTATATGAAGCTGAACCATTTGATTCGCTTGGATTTGAAGCTTAGCCTTCTACAATCGCATTGATTTGAAGCTAAATCATGTGTTTTGCATGGATTTGAAGCTAACTCACTTGTTTCGCAAGCATTTAAAGCTACATCACTTATATCGCAAGTATCTGAAGCTAAATTATTTGTTTCGCATGGCTTTGAAGGTAAGTCTTCTACTTCGCACTCATTAGAAGCTAAATCATGTGTTTCGCATGGATTTGATGCTAAGACATCTAGTTCGCATTGATTTGAAGCTGAATCGTTTGTTCCGCATGGATTTGAAGCTAATCCTTCTACTTCGCATTGATTTGAAGCTAAATCATGAGTTTCGCATTGATTTGAAGCTAAATCATGTGTATCGCATGGATTCTGAAGCTAACTCGTTTGATACGTCTAAATTTGAAGCTATATCACTTATGTCGCAAGTATTTGAACCTAAATCATTTGTTTCGCATGGATTTGAAGCTAACTCGTTTGATTCGAATGCATTTGAAGCTAAATCATTAGTTTCGCATGGATTTGAAGCTAATCCTTCTAATTCGCATTCTATTGAAACTAAATAATTTTTTCGCGTGGATTCTAAGCTAACTCGTCTGTTTCGAATGCAGCTGAAGCTAAATCATGTATATCACAAGTATTTGAAGCTAAACGATTTGTATCGCGTGGATTTGAAGATAAGCCTTCTACTTCGCATTGATTTGAAGTTAAATCATGTGTTTCGCATGGATTTGAAGCTAACTCGTTTGTTGCGCAAGCAGCTGAAGCTATTGCACATATAGCCGAAGTGTTTGAAGCACAATCGTTTGTTCCGCATGGATTTGAAGCTAATCCTTCTACTTCGCATTGATTTGCAGCTAAATCATGTGTATCGCATGGATTTTGAAGCTAACTCGTTTGATTCGTCTACATTTGAAGCTATATCACTTATATCCCAAGTGTTTGAAGCTAAATCATTTGTTTCGCATGGATTTGAAGCTAATCCTTCTACTAAGAATTGACTTGAAACTAAATCATTTGTTTCGCATGGATTTGAAGCCAGTCGTGTGTTTCGTCTGCATTTGAAGCTATATCACTAATATCGAGAGAATTTGAAGCTGAATCATTTGTTTCGCTCAGATTTGAAACTAAACCTTCTATATCGCATTGATTTGAAGCTAAATCATATGTTACCCTTGGATATGAAACTAACTCGTTTGTTTCGCCCGCATTAGAAGCTGTATCACTTCTATTCGCAAGTATTTAAAGCTAAATCTTTCGTTTCGCATGGATTTGTAGATAAGCCTTCTACTTCGCATTGATTTGAATCTAAATCATTTGTTTCGCATGGTTTTGAAGCTAAGACATCTAGTTCGCATTGATTTGAAGCTAAATCATGAGTTTCGCATTGATTTTAAGCTAAATCATGTGTATCGCATGGATTTTGAAGCTAACTCGTTTGATTCGTCTGCATTTGAAGCTATATCACTTATGTCGCAAGTATTTGAAGCTAAATCATTTGTTTCGCATGGATTTGAAGCTAAGGCTTCTACTTGGCATTGATTTGAAGCTAAATCATCTGTTTCGCTTGGATTTGAAGCTAACACGTTTGTTTCACATGCAGTTGAAACGAAATCATGTATATCACAAGTATTTGAAGCTGAACCATTTGATTCGTTTGGATTTGAAGCTTAGCCTTCTACTTCGCATTGATTTGAAGCTTAGCCTTCTACTTCGCATTGATTTGAAGCTAAATCATGTGTTTTGCATGGATTTGAAGCTAACTCGTTTGTTTCGCAAGCAGCTGAAGCTATTTCACATATAGCCGAAGTGTTTGAAGCACAATCGTTTGTTGCGCATGGATTTGAAGCTAATCCTTCTACTTCGCATTGATTTGAAGCTAAACCATTTGTTTCGCATGGATTTGAAGCTATGCCGTGTACTTCGAATTGATTTGAAGGTAAATCATGCGTTACCCATGGATTTGGAGGTAAACCTTCAACATCGCACTGATTTGCAGCTAAATCATTTGTTTCGCATGGATTTGTATCTATATCGTTTGTTTCGCCTGCATTTGAAACTATATCACTTACATCGCAAGTATCTGAAGCTAAATCGTTTGTTCCGCATGGATTTGATGCTAAACCTTCTACATAGCATTGATTTGAAGCTGAATCATGTGTTTTGCATCGATTTGAAGCTAACTCGTTTGTTCCCCCTGCAGTTGACGCTATATCACTTATGTCGCAAATATCTAAACCTAAATCATTTTATTCGCATTGGATTTGAAGCTAATCATTCTACTTCGCATTTAATTGAAGCTAAATCATGTGTATCGCATGGATTTTCAAGCTAACTCGTTTGATTCGTCTGCATTTGAAGCTATATCGCTTATATCCCAAGTGTTTCAAGCTAAATCATTTGTTTCGCATGGATCTGAAAGTAAACCTTCTACATCGCATTGATTTGAAGCTAAATCATGTGTTTCGCATGGATTTCAAGCTGACTCGATTGTTTCGCATGCAGTTGAAGCTAAATCATGCCTTTCACAAGTATTTGAAGATAAACCATTTGAATCGCAATGATTTGAACAAGAGCCTTCTACTTTGCACTAATTTGCAGCTAAATAATGTGTTTCGCATGGATTTGAAGCTGAACCTTCTACATCGCATTGATTTGAAGCTAAATCTAGTGTATCGCATGGATATGAAGCTAAACCTTCTACATCGCATTGATTTGCAGCTAAATCTAGTGTATCGCATGGATATGAAGCTAAACCTTCTACATCGCATTGATTTGCAGCTAAATAATTTGTTTCGCATGGATTTGAAGCTAACTCGTTCGTTTCTTTTGTATTTGAAGAAAAATCACTTATATCGCAAGTATTTGAATCTAAATCATGTGTTTCGCTTGGATTTGAAGGTAAACCTTCTAAATCGCATTGATTTGAAGCTAGATCGTGTGTTTCGCACGGATTTGAAGCTAACTCGTTCGTTTCGCCTGTATTTGAAGCTATATCAATTATATCGCAAGTATTTGAAGCTAAATCATTTGTTTCGCTTGGATTTGAAGCTAAACCTTCTACATCGCATTGATTTGAAGCTAAATCGCGTGTTTCACATGGACTTGAAGCTAACTCGTTCGTTGCGCATGCAGTTAAATCTAAATAACGTATATCACAAGTATTTGAAGCTAAACCAGTTGTTTCGCATGGATTTGAAGCTAAGCCTTCCACTTCGCATTAATTGGAAGCTAAATCACGTGTTTTGCATGGATTTGAAGCTAAACCTTCTACATCGCATTGATTTGAAGCTAAATCATGTGTTTCGCATGGATTTGAAGCTAACTCGTTTGTTTCGCATGCAGTTGTAGCTAAATCATGTCTTTCACAATTATTTGAAAATGAACCATTTGAATCGCATTGATTTGAACCTGAGCCTTCTACTTCGCAC
This sequence comes from Megalopta genalis, assembly GCF_051020955.1. Lineage (NCBI taxonomy): Eukaryota > Metazoa > Arthropoda > Insecta > Hymenoptera > Halictidae > Megalopta > Megalopta genalis. The sequence goes on along the minus strand of NW_027476503.1, from coordinate 106,677 downwards.
TGATTTGCAGCTATATAATGTGTTTCGCATGGATTTGATGCTAAACCATCTACATCCCATGAATTTGAAGCTAAATCATGTGTTTGGCATGGATTTGAAGCTAAACCTTCTACATCGCATTGACTTGCAACTGAATCATGTGTTTCGCACGGATTTGAAGATAAACCTTCTACATCGTATTTATTTGAAGCTAAATTAAGTATTTCGCTTGGATTTGAAGCTAACTCGTTTGTTTCGTATGCATTTGAAGCTATATCACTTATATCGGAAGTATTTGAAGCTAAATCATATGTGTCGTATGGATTTGAAGCTGAACCTTCTACATCGTATTGATTTGATGCTAAATCTAGTGTATCGCATGGTTTTGAAGCTAAACCTCCTACATCGCATTGATTTGCAGCTAAATCATGTGTTTCGCATGGATTTGAAGCTAACTCGTTCGTTTCGCCTGCAGTTGAATCTACATCACTTATATCGCAAGTATTTGAAGCTAAATCATGTGTATCGCGTGGATTTTGAAGCTCACTCGTGTGATTAGTCTGCATTTGAATCACTATCACTTATACCACAAGTATTTGAAGCTAAACCATTTGTTTCGCATGGATTTGAAGCTATGCCGTGTACTTCGAATTGATTTGAAGGTAAATCATGCGTTACCCATGGATTTGGAGGTAAACCTTCAACATCGCACTGATTTGCAGCTAAATCATTTGTTTCGCATGGATTTGTATCTATATCGTTTGTTTCGCCTGCATTTGAAACTATATCACTTACATCGCAAGTATCTGAAGCTAAATCGTTTGTTCCGCATGGATTTGATGCTAAACCTTCTACATAGCATTGATTTGAAGCTGAATCATGTGTTTTGCATCGATTTGAAGCTAACTCGTTTGTTTCCCCTGCAGTTGACGCTATATCACTTATGTCGCAAATATCTAAACCTAAATCATTTTATTCGCATTGGATTTGAAGCTAATCATTCTACTTCGCATTTAATTGAAGCTAAATCATGTGTATCGCATGGATTTTCAAGCTAACTCGTTTGATTCGTCTGCATTTGAAGCTATATCGCTTATATCCCAAGTGTTTCAAGCTAAATCATTTGTTTCGCATGGATTTGAAAGTAAACCTTCTACATCGCATTGATTTGAAGCTAAATCATGTGTTTCACAAGTATTTGAAGATAAACCGTTTGAATCGCAGTGATTTGAACAAGAGCCTTCTACTTCGCACTAATTTGCAGCTAAATAATGTGTTTCGCATGGATTTGAAGCTAAACCTTGTACATCCCATGGATTTGAAGCTAAATCATGTGTTTGGCTTGGATTTGAAGCTAAACCTTCTACATCGCATTGATTTGCAGCTGAATCATGTGTATGGCATGGATTTGTAGCTAACTCGTTTGTTCTGTCTGCATTTGAAGCTACCTCATTTATATCGCAAGTATTTGAAGCTAAATCACTTGTTTCGCATGGATTTGAAGCTAATCCTTCTACTAAGTATTGACTTGAAAATAAATCATTTGTTTCGCATGGATTTGGAGCCAATCGTGTGTTTCGTCTGCATTTGAAGCTATATCACTAATATCGTGAGAATTTGAAGCTGCATCATTTGTTTCGCTCAGATTTGAAGCTAAACCTTCTACATCGCATTGATTTGAAGCTAAATCATGTGTTTCCCTTGGATATGAAGCTAACTAGTTTGTTTCGCCTGCATTTGAAGCTGTATCACTTATATTCGCAAGTATTTAAAGCTAAATCATTTGTTTCACATGGATTTGATGCTAAGCCTTCTACATCGCATTGATTTCATTGTAGATCATGTGTTTCGCACGGATTTGAAGCTATCTCGTTCGTTCCTCTTGCATTTGAAGCTATATCACTTATATCCCAAGTGTTTGAAGCTAAACCATTTGTTTCGCATGGATTTGAAGCTAATCCTTCTACTTGGTATTGAAATGAAGCTAAATCTTGTGTTTTGCATGGATTTGAAGCTAACTCGTTTGTTCTGTCTGCATTTGAAGCTACCTCATTTATATCGCAAGTATTTGAAGCTAAATCATTTGTTTCACATGGATTTTAAGCTACGCCTTCTACATCGCATTGATTTGCATGTAGATACTGTGTTTCGCATGTATTTGAAGCTAAGCCTTCTACTTGGCATTGATTTGAAGCTAAAACATCTGTTTCGCTTGGATTTTAAGCTAACACGTTTGTTTCACATGCAGTTGAAACGAAATCATGTATATCACAATTATTTGAAGCTGAACCATTTGTTTCGCTTGGATTTGAAGCTTAGCCTTCTACTTCGCATTGATTTGCATGTAGATACTGTGTTTCGCATGTATTTGAAGCTAAGCCTTCTACTTGGCATTGATTTGAAGCTAAATCATGCGTATCGCATGGATTTTGAAGCTAACTCGTTTGGTTCGTCTGCATTTGAAGCTATATCACTTATGTCGCAAGTATTTGAAGCTAAATCATTTGTTTCGCATGGATTTGTAGCTAAGCCTTCTACATCGCATTGATTTGCATGCAGATCATGTGTCTCGCTTGGATTTGAAGCTAAGCCTTCTACTTCGAATTGATTTGAAGCTAAATCATGTATTTCGCAAGGAACTGAAGCTAACTCGTTTTTCTCGCCTGCATTTGAAGCTATTTCACTTATATACGCAAGTAATTGACGCTAAATCATTCGTGTCGCATGGATTTGAAGCTAAGCCTTCTACTTGGCATTGATTTGAAGCTAAATCATCTGTTTCGCTTGGATTTGAAGCTAACACGTTTGTTTCACATGCAGTTGAAACGAAATCATGTATATCACAAGTATTTGAAGCTAAATAATTTGTGTCGCATGGATTTGTAGCTAAGCCTTCTACATCGCTTTGATTTGCATGTAGATCATGTGTCTCGCTTGGATTTGAAGCTAAGCCTTCTACTTCGCATTGATTTGAAGCTAAATCATGTGTTTTGCATGGATTTGAAGCTAATTCATTTGTTTCGCCAGCATTTAAAGCTACATCACTTATATCGCAAATATCTGAAGCTAAATTATTTGTTTCGCATGGCTCTGAAGCTAAGTCTTCTACTTCGCACTCATTAGAAGCTAAGTCATGTGTTTCGCATGGATTTGAAGCTAACTCGTTTGTTCCGCCTGCTTTTGAAAGCTATTTCATTTATATCGCAAGTATTTGAATTTAACTCACTTATTTCGCATGGATTAGATGCTAAGCCTTCAATTTCGCATTGATTTGAAGCAAAATCATTTGTTTCCTTCGGATTTGAAGCTAACTCGTTTGTTTCGCATGCAGTTGGTGCTAAATCATGTAAATCACAAGTATTTGAAGCTAAACCATTTGATTCGCATGGATTTGAAGCTAAGCCTTCTACTTCGCACTGATTTGAATCCAATTCATTTGTTTCGCATGGATTTGAAGCTAACTCATTTGTTTCGCATGTATTTGAAGCTGTATCATTTATATCGCAAGTATTTGTATCTAAATAATTTTTGTCACATGCATTTGAAGCTAAGCCATCTACTTCGCAGTGGTTTTAAACTAAATCATGTGTTTCTCATGGATTTGAAGCTAACTCGTTTGTTTCTCCTGCATTTGAAGCTATATCACGTATATCGCAATTATTTGAAGAAAAATCATTTGTTTCGCATGGATTTGAAGCTAAGCCTTCTACTTCGCAGTGATTTGAAGCTAAATCATTTGTTTCGCATAGATTTGAAGCTAACTCGATTTCTTCCCCTGCATTTGAAGCTATATCACTTATATCGCAAGTTCCTGTGCTAAATCTTTTGTTTTGCATAGATTTGAAGCTAAACCTTCTACATCGCATTGATTTGTAGCTAAATCATGTGTTTCGCATGGATTTGATGCTAACTCGTTTGCTTCTTCTGCATTTGAAGCTATATCACTTATATCGCAAGTATCTGAAGCTAAATCATGCGTATCGCGTAGATTTTGCAGCTAACTCGTTTGATTCGTATGCATTTGGAGCTATATCAGTTATATCGCAAGTAATTGATGCTAAATCGTTTGTTTTGCATGGATTTGAAACTAATTCGTTCGTTGCCCATGCAGTTAAATCTAAATAACGTATATCACAAGTATTTGTACCTAAACCATTTGTTTCGCATTGATTTGAATCTAAGCCTTCTACTTCGCATGGATTTGAAGCTAACTCATTTGTTTCGCGTGTATTTGAAGCTGTATCATTTATATCGCAAGTATTTGAATCTAAATAATTTGTTACGCATGGATTTGAAGCTAAACCTTCTACATCGCATTGATTTGCATCTAAATCATGTGTTTCGCATGGATTTGAATCTAACATGTACGTTTCGCCAGCATTTGAAGCTAAATCATGAATATCACAAGTATTTGAAGCGGAACCTTTTGAGTTGCATGGATTTGAAGCGAAGCCCTCTACTTCGCATTTATTTGAAGCTAAATCATTTGTTTCGCATGGTTTTGGAGCTAACTCGTTTGTTTCTCCTGCATTTGAAGCTATATCACGTATATCGCAATTATTTGAAGAAATATCATTTGTTTCGCATGGATTTGATGCTAACTGGTTTCTTTCGTCTGCATTTGAAGCTATGTCACTTATATCGCAAGGATCTGAATCTAAATCATTTGTGTCGCCTGGATTTGAAGCTAACTCGTTTCATTCGTCTGCATTTGAAGCTATATCACTTATATAGCAAGTATTTGAAGCTAAATCGTTTGTGTCGCATGTATTTGAAGATAATCTTTCTACTTCGCATTGATTTGAAGCTAAATCATTTGTTCCGCATGGATTTGGAGCTAACTCGTTTGTTTCTCCTGTATTTGAAGCTATATCACATATATCGCAAGTATCTTAACCTAAATCATTTGTGTCGCATGGTTTTGAAGCTAACTGGTTTGTTTCGTCTGCATTTGAAGCTATATCACTTGTATCGCAAGTATTTGAACAAATATCATTTGTTTCGCATGGATTTGAAGCTAACTGGTCTGTTTCGCCTGCATTTGAAGCTATATCACTTGTATCGCAAGTATTTGTAGCTAAATCAATTGTTTCGCATGGTTTTGGAGCTAACTCGTTTGTTTCTCCTGCATTTGAAGCTATATCACGTATATCGCAATTATTTGAAGAAAAATCATTTTTTCGCATGGATTTGAAGCTATCTCGTTTGTTTCGCCTGTATTTGTAGCTAAATAATGTATATCACAAGTATTTGTAGCTAAACCGTTTGTTTCGCATGGATTTGAAGCTAAGCCTTCTACTTCGCATTGATTTGAAGCCAAATCATTTGTTTCGCATGGAATTGAAGCAACCTCGTTTGTTCCGCCAGCTTTTGTAGCAATAGCACTTATATCGCAAGTATTTGGAGCTAAATCATATGTGTCGCATGTTTTTAAGCTGAAGCTTCTACATCGCATTGATTTTAAGCTAAATCTTGTGTATCGAATGGATTTGAATCTAAGCCTTGTCCTTCCAATTAATTTGAAGCTAAATCATGTCTTTCGTATGGATTTGAAGCTAAACCTTCTACATCGCATTGATGTGACGCTTAATCGTGTGTTTCGCATGGATTTGAAGCTAACTCGTTCGTTTCGCCTGCAGTTGAATCTACATCACTTATATCGCAAGTATTTGAAGCTAAATCATGTGTATCGCGTGGATTTTGAAGCTAATTCGTTTGATTAGTCTGCATTTGAAGCTATATCACTTATACCCCAAGTGTTTGAAGCTAAATCATTTGTTTCGCATGAATTTGAAGCTAACCCTTCTACATCGCATTGATTTGCAGCTAAATCATGTGTTTAGCATGGATTTGAAGCTAACTCGTTTGTTTCTCAGGCAGTTGTATCTAAAAAATGTATATAACAAGTATTTGTAGCTAAACCATTTGTTTCGCATGGATTTGAAGCTAAGCCTTCTACTTCGCATTGATTTGAAGCTAAATCATTTGTTTCGCATGGAATTGAAGCTACCTCGTTTGTTCCTCCAGCTTTTGAAGCTATAGCACTTATATCGCAAGTATTTGAAGCTAAATCATATGTGTCGCATGGATTTGAAGCTGAACCTTCTACATCGCATTGATTTTAAGATAACTCTTGTGTATCGCATGGATTTGAAGCTAAACCTTCTGCATCGCAAGTATTTGAAGCTAAATCATTTGTTCCGCATGGATTTGAAGCTAAGCCTTCTACATCGCATTGATGTGAAGCTAAATCATATGCATCGCATGGTTTTGAAGCTATCTTGTTTGTTTAGCTTGCAGTTGAATCTATATCACTTATATTGCAAGTATTTGTAGGTAAATCACTTGTTCCGCATGGTTTTGAAGCTAAGCCTTCTACATCGCATTGATTTGGAGCTAACTCGTTTGTTTCGCAGGCAGTTCAATCTATATATCATGTATATCACAAGTATTTGAAACCAAACCATTTGATTCGCATGGATTTGAACCTAAGCGTTCTACTTCGCAATGTTTTGAAGATAAATCATGTGTTTCGCATGGATTTGAAGCTAATCCTTCTACTTCGCAGTGATTTGAAGCTAAATCATTCGTTTCGCATGGATTTGAAGCTAAGCCTTCTAATTCGCATTCTTTTGAAGCCAAATAATGTATTTCGCGTGGATTCTAAGCTAACTCGTTGGTTTCCCCTGCATTTGAAGCTACATCACTTATCTCGCAACTATCTGAAGCTAAATCAATTGTTTCTCATGTATTTGAATCTAAGCCTTCTACTTCTCATTGATTTGGAGCTAGATCATGTGTTTCGCGCGGATTTGAAGCTAGCTCGTTCGTTCCTCTTGCATTTGAAGCTATATCACTTATATTCCAAGTGTTTGAAGCTAAACCATTTGTTTCGCATGGATTTGAAGCTAACCCTTCTACTTGGTATTGAAATGAAGCTAAATCTTGTGTTTTGCATGGATTTGAAGCTAACTCGTTTGTTCTGTCTGCATTTGAAGCTACCTCATTTATATCGCAAGTATTTGAAGCTAAATCATTTGTTTCGCCAGCATTTAAAGCTACATCACTTATATCGCAAATATCTGAAGCTAAATTATTTGTTTCGCATGGCTCTGAAGCTAAGTCTTCTACTTCGCACTCATTAGAAGCTAAGTCATGTGTTTCGCATGGATTTGAAGCTAACTCGTTTGTTCCGCCTGCTTTTGAAGCTATTTCATTTATATCGCAAGTATTTGAATTTAACTCACTTATTTCGCATGGATTAGATGCTAAGCCTTCAATTTCGCATTGATTTGAAGCAAAATCATTTGTTTCCTTCGGATTTGAAGCTAACTCGTTTGTTTCGCATGCAGTTGGTGCTAAATCATGTAAATCACAAGTATTTGAAGCTAAACCATTTGATTCGCATGGATTTGAAGCTAAGCCTTCTACTTCGCACTGATTTGAATCCAATTCATTTGTTTCGCATGGATTTGAAGCTAACTCATTTGTTTCGCATGTATTTGAAGCTGTATCATTTATATCGCAAGTATTTGTATCTAAATAATTTTTGTCACATGCATTTGAAGCTAAGCCATCTACTTCGCAGTGGTTTTAAACTAAATCATGTGTTTCTCATGGATTTGAAGCTAACTCGTTTGTTTCTCCTGCATTTGAAGCTATATCACGTATATCGCAATTATTTGAAGAAAAATCATTTGTTTCGCATGGATTTGAAGCTAAGCCTTCTACTTCGCAGTGATTTGATGCTAAATCATTTGTTTCGCATAGATTTGAAGCTAACTCGATTGCTTCCCCTGCATTTGAAGCTATATCACTTATATCGCAAGTTCCTGTGCTAAATCTTTTGTTTTGCATAGATTTGAAGCTAAACCTTCTACATCGCATTGATTTGTAGCTAAATCATGTGTTTCACATGGATTTGATGCTAACTCGTTTGCTTCTTCTGCATTTGAAGCTATATCACTTATATCGCAAGTATCTGAAGCTAAATCATTTGTGTCGCTTGGATTTGAAGCTATCTCGTTTGTTTCGCCTGCACTTGAATCTAAATCACTTATATAGCAAGTATTTGACGCTAAATCATTCGTTTCGTATGGATTTGAAGATGAGACATCTACTTCGCATTGATTTGAAGCTAAATCATGTGTATCGCGTGGATTTTGAAGCTAACTCGTTTGATTAGTCTGCATTTGAAGCTATATCACTTATACCCCAAGTGTTTGAAGCTAAATCATTTGTTTCGCATTGATTTGAAGCTAAACCTTCTACATCGCATTGATTTGCAGCTAAATAATGTGTTTCGCATGGATTTGAAGCTAAACTATCTACATCCCATGGATTTGAAGCTAATTCGTTCGTTTCGCCTGTATTTGTAGCTAAATAATGTATATCACAAGTATTTGTAGCTAAACCGTTTGTTTCGCATGGATTTGAAGCTAAGCCTTCTACTACGCATTGATTTGGAGCCAAATCATTTGTTTCGCATGGAATTGAAGCTACCTCGTTTGTTCCTCCAGCTTTTGTAGCAATAGCACTTACATCGCAAGTATTTGAAGCTAAATCATATGTGTTGCATGTTTTTAAGCTGAAGCTTCTACATCGCATTGATTTGAAGCTAAATCTTGTGTATCGAATGGATTTGAAGCTAAACCTTCTACATCGCATTGATTTTAAGATAACTCTTGTGTATCGCATGGATTTGAAGCTAAACCTTCTGCATCGCAAGTATTTGAAGCTAAATCATTTGTTTCGCGTGGATTTGAAGAAAAACCTTCTACATCGCATTGATTTGAAGCTAAATCATGTGTCTCGCATGGATTTGAAGCTAACTCGTCTTTTCAGCCTCCATTTGCAGCTATTTCATGTACATCACAAGTATTTGAAGCTAAATCATTTGCTCCGGATGGATTTGAAGCTACGCCTTCTACTTCGCATTGATTTGAAGCTAAGTCATGTATTTCGCATGGATCTGAAGCTAACACGTTTGTTTCGCTTGCATTTGAAGCTACATCACTTATATTCGCATGGATTTGAAGCTAAGCCTTCTACTTCGCATGGATTTGAAACTAAATCATTTGTTTCGCTTGGACTCGAAGCTAACTCGTTTGTTTTGTCTGCATTTAAAACTACTTCATTTATATCGAAAGTGTTTGAAGCTAAATGATTTGTTTCGCATGGATTTGAAACTAACTAGTTTCTTTCTTCTGCATTTAAAGCTATATCACTAATATCGAGAGTATATGAAGCTAAATCATTTGTTTCGCACAGATTTGAAGCTAATCCTTCTACATCGCATTGATTTGAAGCTAAATTATGTGTATCGCTTTGTTTTGAATCTAAATCATGTGTTCCGTCTGCACTTAAAGCTATATTACTTATATCGCAAGTATCTGAAGCTAAATCATCTGTGTCGCACGGATTTGCAGCTAAACCTTCTATATAGCATTGATTTGAAGCTTAATCATGTGTTTTGCATGGATTTGAAGCTATCTCGTTTGTTTCGCCTGCAGTCGAATCTATATTACTTATATCTCAAGTATTTGAAGCATAACCATTTGTTCCGCATGGATATGAGGGTACGCCTTCTACTTCGCATTGGTTTGAAGCTAAATCATCTGTTTCGCTTGGATTTGAAGCTAAACCTTCTACATCGCATTGATTTGCAGCTGAATCATGTGTTTCGCATGGATTTGAAGCTAACTCGTTCGTTTCGCCTGTATTTGAAGCTATATCACTTATATCTCAAGTATTTGTAGCTAAATCATGTGTTTGATTCGCATGAGGTTGTAGCTAAATAATGTATATCAAAAGTATTTGTAGCTAAACAATTTGTTTCGCATGGATTTGAAGCTACGCCTTCTCCATCGCATTGATTTGCAGCTAAATCATGTGTTTCGCATGGATTTCAAGCTAACTCGTTCGTTGCGCATGCAGTTAAATCTAAATAACGTATATCACAAGTATTTGAAGCTAAACCATTTGTTTCGCATGGATTTGAAGCTAAGCCTTTTACTTCGAGTTGATTTGTAGCTAAACCATGTGTTTCGCATGGTTTTTGAAGCTAAACCTTCCACATCGCATTAATTTGAATCTAAATTTGGCGTTTCGCATGGATTTGAAGCAAACTCGTTTGTTTCGCATGCATTTGAAACTATATCACTTATATCGCAATTATTTGAAGCTAAATCATGTGTATCGCGTGGATTTTGAAGCTAACTCGTTTGATTAGTCTGCATTTGAAGCTATATCACTTATACCCCAAGTGTTTGAAGCTAAATCATATGTTTCGCATGGATTTGAAGCTAACTCGTTCGTTGCGCACGCAGTTAAATCTTAATAACGTATATCACAAGTATTTGAAGCTAAACCATTTGTTTCGCATGGATTTGAAGCTAAGCCTTCCACTTCGCATTTATTGGAAGCTAAATCACGTGTTTTGCATGGATTTGAAGCTAAACCTTCTCCATCGCATTGATTTGAAGCTAAATCATGTATTTCGCATGGATTTGAAGCTAAACCTTCTACATCGCATGGATTTGAAGCTAAGCCTTCCACTTCGCATTTATTGGAAGCTAAATCACGTGTTTTGCATGGATTTGAAGCTAAACCTTCTCCATCGCATTGATTTGAAGCTAAATCATGTATTTCGCATGGATTTGAAGCTAAACCTTCTACATCGCATGGATTTGAAGCTAACTCGTTCGTTTCGCATGCATATGAAGCTACATCACTTTATCGCAAGTATTTGAAGCTAAATCATTTGTTTCGCACAGATTTGAAGCTAAACCTTTTACACCGCATTGATTTGAAGCTAAGTCTTATGTATCGCATTTATTTGAATCTAAGCCTGCTACTTCGCATTGATTTGAAGCTACATCATGTGTACCGCTTGGTTTTGAAGCTAATTCGTTTGTTTCGCATGGTGTTGAATATAAATCATGTTTATCACCAGTATCTGAAGCTAAACCATTTGCGTCGCATGAATTTGAAGATAAATCATGTGTTTCGCATGGGTTTTGTAGCTAAGCCTCCTACAGCGCACTGATTTGAAGCTAAATTATTTCTTTCGCATTGATTTGAAGCTAATCCTTCTACATCCCATTGATTTGAAGCTAAATCATGTGTTTCGCTTGGTTTTGAATCTAAATCATGTGTTTCGTCAGCACTTGAAGCTATATTACTTATATCACGAGTATCTGAAGCTAAATCATTTGTTTCGCATGAATTTGAAGCTTAGCCTTCTACTTCGCATTGATATGAAGCTAAATCATGTGTATTCGCATGGATTTGTGAAGTTAATTCGTTTGTTTCGTCTGCATTTCAAGCTATATCACTTACATCGCAAGTGCTTGAAGCCAAACCATTCGTTTCGCTTGGATTTGAAGCTAAGCCTTCTACTTCGCAGTGATTTGAATCCAATTCATTTGTGTCGCATAGATTTGAAACTAAGTCTTCTACTTCGCATTGATATCAAGCTAAATCATGTGTTTCGCATGGATTTGAAGCTAACTCGATTGTTTCGCCTGTATTTAATGCTATATCATTTATATTGCAAGTATTTGAAACTAAACCATTTGTTTCGCATGGATTTGAAGCTAAGCCTTCTACTTCGCATTGATTGCAAGCTAAATCACGTGTTCAGCATGGATTTGAACCTAAGCCTTCTACTTCGCACTGATTTGCAGCTAAATCATGTGTTTCGCATGGATTTGAAGCTAACTAGTTCGTTGCGCATGCAGTTAAATCTAAATAATGTATATCACAAGTATTTGAAACTAAACCATTTGTTTCGCATGGATTGGAAGCTAAGCCTTCTACTACACACTAATTGGAAGCTTATTCATGTGTTCCGCATGGATTTGATGCTAACTCGTTTGTTTCGCATGCAGTTGAAGCTAAATCATGTCTTTCACAAGTATTTGAAGATAAACCATTTGAACCGCATTGATTTGAACCTGAGCCTTCTACTTCGCACTGATTTGCAGCTAAATAATGTGTTTCGCATGAATTTGAAGCTAAGCCTTCTACTTTTATTGATTTGAAGCTAAATCATGTGTTTCGCATGGATTTGAAGCTAACTCGTTCGTTTCGCCTGCAGTTGAAGCTTAATCATGTATATCACAAGTATTTGAAGCGGAACCTTTTGATTCGCATGGATTTGAAGCTACGCTTTCTACTTCGCACTTATTTGAAGCCAAATCATGTGTTTCGCATGGATTTGAATCTGACTCGTTTGTTTGGCCTGCATTAGAAGCTGTTTCATCTATACCGCATGCATTTGAAGCTAACTCATTTGTTTAGCCTGGATTTGAAGCTATATCACTTATATCGCAAGTATTTGAAGCTAAATCATTTGTGTCGCGCGGATTTGAAGCTAAACCTTCTACATCGCATTGATTTGAAGCTAAACCTTCTACATCACATTGATTTGAAGCTAGATCATGTGTTTCGCTTGGATTTGAAGCTATACATTCTCCATCGCATTGATTTGAAGCGAAATCATGTCATTCGATTGTATTTGAAGCTAACTCGTTTGTTTCGTCTGCACTTGTAGCTGTATCACTTATGTCGTAAGTATCTGAAGGTAAACCATTTGTGTCGCATTTTTTTTAAGCTAATCCTTCTATTTCGCATTGATTTGTAGCTAAATCATGTGTTTCGCATGGATTTGAAGCATGGCTTCTACTTCGCATTGATTTGAAGCTAAAATATGTGTTTCGCATGGATTTGAAGCTAGCTAGTTTGTTTCGCATGCAGTTGAATCTAAATCATGTTTTTCACAAGTATCTGAAGCTAAATCATTTGTTTCGCATGAATTTGAAGCCAAGCCTTCTACTTCGCATTGATTTGAAGCTAAAATATGTGTTTCGCATGGATTTGAAGCTAGCTAGTTTGTTTCGCATCCAGTTGAATCTAAATCATGTTTTTCACAAGTATCTGAAGCTAAATCATTTGTTTCGCATGAATTTGAAGCTAAGCTTTCTACTGCGCATTGATTTGAATCTAAATCATGTGTATTCGCATGGATTCTGAAGCTAACACGTTTCATTCGTCTACATTTGAAGCTATATCACTTATATCCCAAGTGTTTGAAGCTAAATCATTTGTTTCGCGTGGATTGGAAGCTAAACCCTCTAGATTGCATTGATTTGAAGCTAAGTCATGTGTTTCGCTTGGATTTGAAGCTCAATCTTCTACATCGCATTGATTTGAAGCTAAATCATGTGTCTCGCATGGTTTTGAAGCTAATTCGTTTGATTCGCCTGCATTTGAAGCTAAATCATTCGTTTAGCATGGATTTGAAGCTAAGCCATCTAATTCGCATTCTTTTGAAGCTAAATAATTTATTTCGCGTGGATTCGAAGCTAACTCGTCTGTTTCGAATGCAGCTGAAGCTAAATCATGTATATCACAAGTATTTGAAGCTAAACGATTTGTCTAGAATGGATTTGAAGATAAGCCTTCTAGTTCGCATTGATTTGAAGCTAAATCATGTGTTTCGCATGGATTTGAAGCTAACTCATTTGACTCTCCTGCATTTGAAGCTATATCACTTATATTGCAAGTATTTGAATGTAAATCATTCGTTTCTCATGGATTTGAAACTAAATCATTTGATTCGCTTGGACTCGAAGCTAACTCGTTTGTTTCGCCTGCATTTGAAGCTCTACCATTTATACTGCAAGTATTTGAAGCTAAATCATTCGTTTCGCATGGATTTGAAGCTAAGCCTTCTAATTCGCATTGTTTTGCATCTAAATCATGTGTTTGGCATGGATTTGAAGCTAACTCGTTTGTTTCGCCTGCATTTGAAGCTATATCATTTACATCGCAAGTATTTGAAGGTAAATCATGTGTTTCGCATGGATTTGAAGCTAACTCATTTGTCTCTCCTGCATTTGAAGCTATATCACTTATATCGCAGGTATTTGAATGTAAATCATTTTTTTTGCGCGGATTTGAAGCTAAACCTTCTACATCGCATTGGTTTGAAGCTAAATCATGTGTTTCGCATGGATTTGTAGCTAACTCGTTTGTTTCGCCTACATTTGAAGCTATATCACTTATATTCGCAAGTATTTAAAGTTAAATCTTTCGTTTCGCATGGATTTGAAGCCAAGCCTTCTACTTCGCATTGATTTGAAGCTATATCATGTGATTCGAATGGTTTTTGCAGCAAACTCGTTTGATTCGTCTGCATTTGAATCTGTATCACTTATATCGCAAGTATCTGATGCTAAATCGTTTGTTTTGCATGGATTTGAAGCTAAACCTTCTACGTCGCATTGATTTGCAGCTACATCATGAGTATCGCATGGATTTGATATTAACTCGATTGTTTCTTCTGCATTTGAAGCTATATCACTAATATCGAGAGTATTTGAAGCTAAATCATTTGTTTCGCACAGATTTGATGCTAAACCTTCCACATCGCATTGATTTGAAGCTAAATCGTGTGTTTCGCTTGGATTTGAAGCTAAATCATGTGTTTCGCATGGATTTGAAGCAAACTCGTTTGTGTCGCCTGTATTTGAAGGTATATCACTTATATTCGCAAGTATTTAAAGCTAAATCTTTCGTATCGCATGGATTTGAAGATAAGCCTTCTATTTCGCATTGATTTGAAGCTAAATCATTTGTTTCTCATGGTTTTGAAGCTTAGACATCTAGTTCGCATTGATTTGAAGCTAAAGCATGAGTTTCGCATTGATTTGAATCTAAATCATGTGTATCGTATGGCTTTTGAAGCTAACTCGTTTGATTCGTCTGCATTCGAAGCTATATCACTTATATCGCAAGTATTTCAAGCTATTTCATATGTTTCGCTTGGATTTGAAGCTAACTCGTTTGTTACGCCTGCAGTTGGATCTATATCACTTATATCACAAGTATTTGAAGCTAAGTCATTTGTTCCGCATGGATTTGAAGCTAAACCTCCTACGTCGCATTGATTTGCATATAAATCATGTGTTTCGCATGGATTTGAAGCTAACTCGTTTGATTCGTCTGCATTTGAAGCTATATCACTTATATCGCAAGTATTTCAAGCTATTTCATATGTTTCGCTTGGATTTGAAGCTAACTCGTTTGTTACGCCTGCAGTTGGATCTATATCACTTATATCGCAAGTATCTGATGCTAAATCGTTTGTCTCGCATAGATTTGAAGCTAAGCCTTCTACTTCGCATTAATTGGAAGCTAAATCACGTGTTTTGCATGGATTTGAAGCTTAACCTTCTACATCGCATTGATTTGCAGCTAAATCATGTGTTTCGCATGGATTTGAAGCTAACTCGTTTGTTGCGCATGCTGTTAAATCTAAATAACGTATATCACAAGTATTTGTAGCTAAACCATTTGTTTCGCATGGACTTGAATCTAAGCCCTGTACTTCGATTTGATTTGAAGCCTAATCATTTGTTTCGCACGGATTTGAAGCTAAACCTTCTACATCGCATTGATTTGAAGCTAAATTAAGTATTTCGCTTGGATTTGAAGCTAACTCGTTTGCTTCGTATGCATTTGAAGATATATCACTTATATCGGAAGTATTTGAAGCTAAATCATATGTATCGTATGGATTTGAAGCTGAACCTTCTTCATCGCATTGATTTGAAGCTTAATCATTTGTTTCGCATGGATTTGAAGCTAAACCTTCTACATCGCATTGATTTGCAGCTAAATCATGTGTTTCGCATGGATTTGAAGCTAACTAGTTCGTTGCGCATGCAGTTAAATCCAAATAACGTATATCAAAAGTATTTGGAGCTAAACAATTTGTTTCGCATGGATTTGAATCTGAGCCGTGTACTTCGAATTGAGTTGAAGGTAAATCATGTGTTTCGCATGGATTTGAATCTAAGTCCTGTACATCGATTTGATTTGAAGCTAAATCATTTGCTTCGCACGGATTTGAAGCTAAACCTTCTACATCGCATTGATTTGAAGCTAAATTATGTATTTCGCTTGGATTTGAAGCTAACTCGTTTGTTTCGTCTGCATTTGAAACTATATCACTTATATCGCAAGTATCTGATGCTAAATCGTTTGTTTCGCATGGTTTTGAAGCTAAACCTTCTACATCGCATTGATTTGCAGCTAAATCATGTGTTTCGCATGGACTTGAAGGTAACTCGTGTGTTTCGAATGCAGTTGAAGCTAAATCATGTCTTCCACAACCATTTGAAGATAATCCATTTGAAACGCATCGATTTGAACCTGAGACTTCTACTTCTCACTGATTTGCAGCTAAATAATGTGTTTCGCATGAATTTGAAGGTAAACCTTCTACATCGCATTGATTTGAAGCTAAATCATGTGTTTCGCATAGATTTGAAGCTAACTCATTTGACTCTCCTGCATTTGAAGCTATATCACTTATATCGCAAGTATCTGGAGCAAAATCATTGGTTTCGCGTGGATTTGAAGCTAAACCTTCTACATCACACTGATTTGCTGCTAAATCATGTGTTTTGCATGTATTTGAAGCTGGCTCGTTTGTTGCGCATGCAGTTGAATCTAAATAACGAATATCACATGTATTTGTAGCTAAACAATTTGTTTCGCTTGGATTTGAAGCTAACTCGTTTGTTTCGTCTGCATTTGGAGCTATATCACTTACATCGCAAGTATCTGAAGCTAAATCTTCTGTATTGCATGGATTTGAAGCTAAACCTTCTACATCGCATTGATTTGCAGCTAAATCATGTGTTTCGTATGGATTTGAATCTAACTCATTTGTTTCGCATGCAGTTGTAGCTAAATAATGTATATCACAAGTATTTGTAGCTAAACCATTTGTTTCGCATGGATTTGAAGCTAAGCCTTCTACTTCGCAATTGATTTGAAGCTAAATCATTTGTTTCGCGTGGAATTGAAGCTACCTCGTTTGTTCCTCCAGCTTTTGAAGCTATAGCACTTATATCGCAAGTATTTGAAGCTAAATAATTAGTGTCGCTTGGATTTGAAGCTAAGCCTTCAACTTCGAATTGATTTGAAGCTTAATCGTGTGTTACGCATGGATTTGAAGCTAACTCATTTGTTTCGCCAGCATTTAAAGCTACATCACTTATATCGCAAGTATCTGAAGCTAAATTATTTGTTTCGCATGGCTTTGAAGCTAAGCCTTCTACTTCGCACTCATTAGAAGCTAAATCATGTGTTTAGCTTGGATCTGATGCTAGCTCGTTTGATTCGTCTACATTTGAAGCTATATCACTTATATCCCAAGTGTTTGAATGTAACTCACTTATTTCGCATGGCTTAGATGCTAAGCCTTCAATTTCGCATTGATTTGAAGCAAAATCATGTGTTTCCTTTGGATTTGAAGCTAACTCGTTTGTTTCGCATAC
Source organism: Megalopta genalis (assembly GCF_051020955.1). Taxonomy (NCBI): domain Eukaryota; kingdom Metazoa; phylum Arthropoda; class Insecta; order Hymenoptera; family Halictidae; genus Megalopta; species Megalopta genalis. The sequence goes on along the minus strand of NW_027476503.1, from coordinate 89,344 downwards.
AGTTGGTGCTATATCATGTAAATCACAAGTATTTGAAGCTAAACCATTTGATTCGCATGGATTTGAATCTAAGCCTTCTACTTCACACTGATTTGAAACCAATTCATTTGTGTCGCATAGATTTGAAACTAAGTCTTCTACTTCGCATTGATATGAAGTTAAATCATGAGTTTAGCATGGATTTGATGCTAACCCTTTTGTTTCGCATGCAGTCGAAGTTAAATCATGAATATCACAAGTATTTGAAGATAAACCAGTTGCTTCGCATGGGATTTGATGCTAAGCCTCCTACTTCGCATTGTTTGGAAGCTAAATCGTGTGTTTTGCTTGGATTTTAAGCTAGCTCGTTTGCTTCGCCTGCATTTGAATCTACGTTATTTATATTGCAAGTATTTGAAGCTAAATCATTTGTTTCGCATGTATTTGAAGCTAACTCGTTTGTTTCGCATGCAGTTGAAGCTAAATCATGTATATCACAAGTAGTCGAAGATAAACCATTTGTTTCGTATGGATTTGAAGATGGGCCTTCTTCTTCGCATTGATTTGAAGCTAAATAATGTGTTTCCCATGAATATGAAGCTAAATCATGTGTTTCGCACGGATGTGAAGCTAACTCGTTTGCTTTGTCTGCATTTGAAGCTGTTTCATTTATATCGCAAGTATTTGAAGCTAACTCGTTTGTTTCGCATGCAGTTGAAGCTGAATCATGTCTTTCACAAGTATTTGAACATGAACAATTGAATCGCATGGATTTGAACCTGATCCTTCTACTTCGCACTGATTTGCAGCTAAAAAATGTGTTTCGCATGGATTTGAAGCTAAACCATCTACATCCCATGGATTTGAAGCTAACTCGTTCGTTTCGCCTGTATTTGTAGCTAAATAATGTATATCACAAGTATTTGTAGCTAAACCGTTTGTTTCGCATGGATTTGAAGCTATATCACTCATATCGCAAGTATCTGAAGCTAAATCATTTGTGTCGAATTGTTTTTTAAGCTAAACCTTCTACATCGTATTGATTTGAAGATAATTCATGTTTTTCGCATGGATTTGAAGCTAACCCTTCTACTTCGCATTGATTTGAAGCTAAGTCATGTGTTTCGCTTGGACTCGAAGCTAACTCGTTTGTTTCGCATGCAGTTCAAGCTAAATCATGTATATCACAAGTATTTGAAGCTAAACCATTTGTTTCGCATGGATTTGAAGCTAACCCTTCTACTTCGCATTGATTTGAAGCTAAGTCATGTGTTTCGCTTGGACTCGAAGCTAACTCGTTTGTTTCGCATGCAGTTCAAGCTAAATCATGTATATCACAAGTATTTGAAGCTAAACCATTTGTTTCGCATGGATTTGAAGCTAACCCTTCTACTTGGCATTGAAAAGAAGCTACATCATGTGTTTTGCATGGATTTGAAGCTAACTCGTTTGTTCTGTCTGCATTTGAAGCTACCTCATTTATAACGCAAGTATTTGAAGCTAAATCACTTGTTTCGCATGGATTTGAATCTAATCCTTCTACTAAGTATTGACTTGAAAATAAATCATTTGTTTCGCCTGCATTTGAAGCTGTATCCCTTATATTCGCAAGTATTTAAAGCTAAATCTTTCGTTTCGCATGGATTTTTAGATAAGCCTTCTACTTCGCATTGATTTGAATCTAAATCATTTGTTTCGCATGGTTTTGAAACTAAGACATCTAGTTCGCATTGATTTGAAGCTAAATCAAGTGTTTTGCATGGATTTGAAGCTAACTTGTTTGTTTCCCCTGCAGTTGAAGCTATATCACGTATATCGCAATTATTTGAAGAAAAATCATTTGTTTCGCATGGATTTGAAGCTGTTTCGTTTGTTTCGCCTGCATTTGAAGCTATATCATTTATATCGCAATTATTTGATGCTCAATCAATTGTGTCGCATGGATTTGAATCTAACTCGTTGATTTCGCATGCATTTGAAGCTGTATCTCTTATATTCGCAAGTATTTGAAGCTAAACCATTCGTTACGCATGGGGTAGAGGCTAAGCCTTTTACTTCGCATTGATATGAAGCTAAACCAATTGATTCGCATTGATTGGAAGCTAAATCATTTGTTTCCCATGGGTTTGAAGCTAAACCATCTACATCGCAGTGATTTGAAGCTAAATCGTGTGTTTAGCTTGAATTTGACGCTAAGTCGTTTGTTTCTTCTGCATTTGAAGCTATATCACGTATATCGCAATTATTTGAAGAAAAATCATTTGTTTCGCATGGATTTGAAGCTGTTTCGTTTGTTTCGCCTGCATTTGAAGCTATATCATTTATATCGCAATTATTTGATGCTCAATCAATTGTGTCGCATGGATTTGAATCTAACTCGTTGATTTCGCATGCATTTGAAGCTGTATCTCTTATATTCGCAAGTATTTGAAGCTAAATCATTCGTTACGCATGGGGTAGAGGCTAAGCCTTTTACTTCGCATTGATATGAAGCTAAACCAATTAATTCGCATTGATTGGAAGCTAAATCATTTGTTTCCCATGGGTTTGAAGCTAAACCATCTACATCGCAGTGATTTGAAGCTAAATCGTGTGTTTAGCTTGAATTTGACGCTAACTCGTTTGTTTCTTCTGCATTTGAAGCAATATCACTTATATCGCAAGTATCTGAAGCTAAATCATTTGATTCGCTTGGAATTGTAGCTAAACCTTCTAAATAGCATTGATTTGAAGCTTAATAATGTGTTTTGCATCGATTTGAAGCTAACTCGTTTGTTCTGTCTGCATTTGAAGCTATATCACTTATATAGCAAGTATCTGATGCTGAATCATTTGTTTCGCATGAATTTGAAGCTGAACCTCCTACATCGCATTTATTTGCAGATAAATCATGCGTTTAGCTTGGATCTGATGCTAGCTCGTTTGATTCGTCTACATTTGAAGCTATATCACTTATATCCCAAGTGTTTGAAGTTAAATCATTTGTTTCGCGTGGATTTGAAGCTAAACCTTCTACATTGCACTGAATTGAAATGATGTTTCTCGCTTGGATTTGATGCTAAACCTTCTACGTCGCATTGATTTGAAGCTAAATCATGTGTTTCGCATGGAATTGAAGTATAAACCGTCTACATCACATTGATTTGCAGCTAAATCATGTGTTTCGCATGGATTTGAAGCTAACTCGTTTGTTTCGCATGCAGTTGAAGCTGAATCATGTCTTTCACAAGTATTTGAACATGAACAATTGAATCGTATGGATTTGAACCTGAGCCTTCTACTTCGCACTGATTTGCAGCTAAATAATGTGTTTCGCATGGATTTGAAGCTAAACCATCTACATCCCATGGATTTGAAGCTAACTCGTTCGTTTCGCCTGTATTTGTAGCTAAATAATGTATATCACAAGTATTTGTAGCTAAACCGTTTGTTTCGCATGGATTTGAAGCTATATCACTCATATCGCAAGTATCTGAAGCTAAATCATTTGTGTCGAATTGTTTTTTAAGCTGAACCTTCTACATCGTATTGATTTGAAGATAATTCATGTTTTTCGCATGGATTTGAAGCTAACCCTTCTACTTCGCATTGATTTGAAGCTAAGTCATGTGTTTCGCTTGGACTCGAAGCTAACTCGTTTGTTTCGCATTGCAGTTCAAGCTAAATCATGTATATCACAAGTATTTGAAGCTAAACCATTTGTTTCGCATAGATTTGAAGCTAACCCTTCTACTTGGCATTGAAAAGAAGCTAAATCATGTGTTTTGCATGGATTTGAAGCTAACTCGTTTGTTCTGTCTGCATTTGAAGCTACCTCATTTATAACGCAAGTATTTGAAGCTAAATCACTTGTTTCGCATGGATTTGAATCTAATCCTTCTACTAAGTATTGACTTGAAAATAAATCATTTGTTTCGCCTGCATTTGAAGCTGTATCCCTTATATTCGCAAGTATTTTAAGCTAAATCTTTCGTTTCGAATGGATTTGTAGATAAGCCTTCTACTTCGCATTGATTTGAATCTAAATCATTTGTTTCGCATGGTTTTGAAGCTAAGACATCTAGTTCGCATTGATTTGAAGCTGAACCTTCTACATCGCAATTGATTTGCAGCTTAATCATGTGTTTTGCATGGATTTGAAGCTAACTCGTTTGTTTCCCCCGCATTTGAAGCTATATCACTTATATAACAAGTATCTGATGCTAAATCATGTGTTTCGCATGGATTTGAAGCTAACTCGTTCGTTTCGCCTGCATTTGAGTCTATGTAACTTATATCGCAAGTATTTGGTGCTAAATGATTTGTTTCGCATGCATTTGAAGCTTAATCATGTGTTTCGCATGGTTTTTGCAGCAAACTCGTTTGATTCGTCTGTATTTGAAGCTAAATCACTTATATCCCTAGTGTTTGAGTCTATATCTCTTGTTTCGCATGGATTTGAAGCTTAAGCTTCTACATCGCATTGATTTGAATCCATATTATGTGTTTTGCTTGGATTTCAAGCTAACTCGTTTGTTTCGTCTGCATTAGAAGCTATATAAGTTATATCGCAAGTATCTGAAGCTAAATCATTAGTATCGCATGGATTTGACGCTAAGCCCTCTACTTCACACTGATTTGAAGCTAAATCATGTGTTTCGAATGCATTTGAAGCTAACTCGTTCGTTGCGCATGCAGCTAAATCTAAATAACGTATACCACAAGTAATGCAAGCTAACTCGTTTGTTTCGCCTGCAGTTGAATCTATATCACTTATATAGCGAGTATTTGAAGCTAAATCATTTGTTACGCATGGATTTGAAGCTAAGCCTTCTACATCGCATTTGTTTGAAGCTAAATCATGTGATTCACATGTATTTGAAGCTAACTCGATTGTATCGCATGCAGATGAAGCTAAATCATGTACATCACAAGTACTTGAAGCTCAACCATTTGTTTCGCATGGATTTGAAGATAAGCCTTCTACTTCGCATAGATTTGAAGCTAAATCATGTGTTTCGCATGGATTTGAAGCTAACTCGTTTTTTTTCGCCTGCATTTGAAGCTATATCACTTATATCGCAAGTATTAGAAGCAAAATCATTTGTTTCGTACGGATTCGCAGCTAAGCTTTCTACTTCGCATTGATTAGAATCTAAATCATGTGTTTCGCATGGATTTGAAGCTATCTTGTTTGTTCCGCATGCAGTTGAAGCTACATCATGTATATCACAAGTATTTGATGCTAAATCATTTGTTTCGCATGTATTTGAAGCTAACGAGTTTGTTTCGCCTGCTTTTGAAGCTAAATCATGTATATCATAAGTAACTGACGCTAAACAATATCTTTCGCATGTATTAGAAGCTAAAGCATGTGTTTCCCATGAATTTGAACATCAATCATGTGTTTCGCATTCATTTGAAGCTTAGTCACATTTTTTGCATGGACTTGAAGCTAACTCGTATGTTTCGCCTGCATTTGAACCTATTTCATTTATACCGCAAGTTTTTGAAGCTAAATCATTCGTTCGGCACGGATTTGAAGCTAAGCCTTCTACTTCGCACTGATTTGAAGCTAAATCATTTGTTTCGCTTGCATTTTGAAGCTATCTCGTTTGTTTCGCATGCAGTTAAAACTAAATCATGTATATCACAAGTATTTGAAGCTAAACCGTTTGATTCGCATGGATTTGAAGCTAAACCTTGTACTGGGCATTGAATTGAATCTAAATCGTGTGTTTCACTTGGATTTGAAGCTAACTCGTTTGTTTCGCCTTCATGTGAACCTATATCACTTATATCGCAAGTATTAGAAGCTAAATCATTTGTTTCGCACGGATTTGAAGCAAAACTTTCTGCATCGGATAGATATGAAGCTAAATCATGTGTTTCACTTGGATTTGAAGCTATACCTTCTACATCGCATTGATTTGAAGCGTAATCATGTCATTCGCTTGGATTTGAAGCTAACTCGTTTGTTTCGTCTGCACTTGAAGCTGTATCACTTATCTCGCAACTATCTGAAGCTAAATCAATTGTTTCTCATGTATTTGAATCTAAGCCTTCTACTTCTCATTGATTTGAAGCTAAATCATGTGTTTGGCATGGATTTGAAGCTAACTCGTTCGTTTCGCCTGTATTTGAAGCTATATCACTTATATCTCAAGTATTTGAAGCTAAATCATGTGTTTCGATTGGATTTGAAGCTAAACCTTCTACATCGCATTGATTTGAATCTAAACCAATTGATTCGCATGGAATTGAAGCTAAACCATGTGTTTCGCATGTATTTGAAGATAAATCATGTGATTCGCATGGATTTGAAGCTAAGCCTTCTAATTCGCATTGTTTTGAAGCTAAATCATGTGTTTCGCTTGGATTTGAAGCTGAGCCTTATACTTCGCATTGATTAGAAGCTAAATCATGTGTTTCGCATGGATTGGAAGCTAAATCATGTGTTTCTCATGGATTTTGCAGCTAACTCGTTTGATTCGTCTGCATTTGGAGCTATATCAGTTATATCGCAAGTATCTGATGCTAAATCGTTTGTTTTGCATGGATTTGAAGCAAAACCTTCTACGTCGCATTGATATGCAGCTAAACCATGTGTATCGCATGGAGTTGAAGCTAACTCGTTCGTTTCGCCTACATTTGAAGCTATATCATTTATAGCCCAAGTATTTGAAGCTAAATCATTTGTTCCGCATGGATTTGAAGCTAAGCCTTCTACATTGCATTGATGTGAAGCTAAATCATATGCATCGCATGGATTTGAAGCTATCTTGTTTGTTTAGCTTGCAGTTGAATCTATATCACTTATATTGCAAGTATTTGAAGGTAAATCACTTGTTCCGCATGGTTTTGAAGCTAAGCCTTCTACATCGCATTGATTTGGAGCTAACTCGTTTGTTTCGCAGGCAGTTCAATCTATATATCATGTATATCACAAGTATTTGAAACCAAACCATTTGATTCGCATGGATTTGAACCTAAGCGTTCTACTTCGCAATGTTTTGAAGCTCAATAATGTGTTTCGCTTGGATTTGAATGTAACTAGTTTGTTTCACATGAAGTTGTAGCTATAATATATATATATCACAAGTATATGTATCCAAACCATATGTTTCGCATTAATTTGAAGTTAAACCATGTGTTTCGCATCGATTTAAAGCTAAATCATGTGTTTCGTTTGGATTTGTATCTAACTCGTTTGTTTCGCCTGCATTTGAAGCTACTTCATTTATACCGCAAGTATTTGAAGCTGAATCATTTGCTTCGAATGAATTTGAAGCTAAGCCTTCTGCTTCGCATTGATTTGAAGCGAAATCATGTGTTTCGCTTGGATTTAGAGCTAACTCGTTTGTTTTGGCTGCAGTAGAAGCTGATTCATGTATATCAAAAGTATTTGAAGCCAAACCATTTTTTTCACTTGGATTTGAAGCCAAGCCTTCTACTTCGCATTGATTTGAAGCTAAACCAAATGTTTCGCATTAATTTGAAGCTAAACCATGTGTTTCGCATCGATTTAAAGCTAAATCATGTGTTTCGTTTGGATTTGAAGCTAACTCTTGTGTTTCGCCTGCATTTGACGCTAACTCATTTGTTTCGCCTGCATTTAGAGCTATATCACTTATACCGCAAGTATTTGAAGGTAAATCATGTGTTTAGCATGGATTTGAATCTAACTCGTTTGTTTCGTCTGCATTGAAGCTATTTCACTTATATCGCATGTATTTGATGCCAAAATCATTTGTTTCGCACGGATTTGAAGCTAAACCTTCTACTTCGCATTGATTTGTAGCTAAATCATGTGTTTCGCATGGATTTGAAGCTAACTCGTTCGTTTCGCCTGCATATGAAGCTATATCACTTATATCGCAAGTAATTGAAGCTAAATCATTTGTTTCGCACAGATTTGAAGCTAAACCTTTTACATCGCATTGATATGAAGCTAAATCACGTGTTTCGCATGGATTTGAAGCTAACTCGTTTGCTACCGCATGCAGTTGAAGTTAAATCATGTATTTCACAAGTATTTGAAGCTGAACCATTTGATTCGCATGGATTTGAATATAAGCCTTCTACTTCGCACTGATTTGAAGCTAAATCATGTGTTTCGCTCGGATTTGAAGCTACGCCTTCTACTTCGCATTGATTAGAAGCTAAATCATGTGTATCGCATGGATTCTAAGCTAACTCGTTTGTTCCTCCTGCATTTGTAGCTATTTTATTTATACCGCAAGTATCTGAAGCTATATCATTTGTTTCGCATGGATTTAAAGCTAAGCCTTCTACTTCGCAGTGATTTGTAGCTAAATAATGTGTTTCACATGTATTTGATGCTAACTCGTTTGCTTCGTCTGCATTTGAAGCTATATCACTTAAATCGCAAGTATCTGAAGCTAAATCATTTTTGTCGCTTGGATTTGAAGCTATCTCGTTTGTTTCGCCTGCACTTGAATCTATATCACTTATACAGCAAGTATTTGAAGCTAAACCATTTGTTTTGCATGGATTTGAAGCTAAATCTTCCACATCGCATTGGTTTGATGCTAAACCTTCTACATCGCATTGATTTGAAGCTAAATCATGTGTCTTGCTTGAATTTGAAGCTGACTCGTTTTAATCCCCTGAATTTGAAGCATAACACGTATATAGCAAGTATCTGGTGCTAAATTATTTGTTTCGCATGGATTGGAAGCTAAACCTTCTACATCGCATTGATTTGAAGATTAATCGTGTGTTTTGCATGGATTTGAGGCTATTCGTTTGTTACCCCTGCATTTGATGCTATATTACTTATATCGCAAGTATCTGATGTTAAATCATTTGTTTCGCATGGATTTGAAGCTAAACCTTCTACATAGCATTGATTTGAAGCTAAACCTTCTACATCGCATTGATTTGAAACTAAATCTTTTGTTTCTCATGTATTTGATGCGAAACCTTCTACTTCGTACTGATTTGAAGCTAAATCATGTGTTTCGCTTGGATTTGAAGCTAACTCGTTTGTTTCGCATGCAGTTGAAGCTATATCATTTATAAGGCAAGTATCTGAAGCTAAATCAATTGTTTCTCATGTACTTGAATCTAAGCCTTCTACTTCGCATTGATTTGGAGCTAAATCATGTGTTTCGCTTGTATTTGAAGCTACGTCTTTTATTTCGCATGCAGCTGAAGCTATATAGTGTGTATCACAAGTATGTGTAGCTAAACCATTTGTTTCTCATGGATTTGAAGCTAAACCTTCTACATCGCTTTGATTTCAAGCTAAATCAAGTGTTTTGAATGGATTTGAAGCTAACTCGTTTGTTTCCCCTGCATTTGAAGCTATATCACTTATATAACAAGTATCTGATGCTAAATCATTTTTTCGCATGGATTTGAAGTTAAACCTTCTACATCGCACTGATTTGCAGCTTAATAATGTGTTTTGCATGGATTTGAAGCTAACTCGTTTGTTTCCCCTGCATTTGGTGCTATATCACTTATATAACAAGTATCTGATGCTAAATCATTTGTTATGCATGGATTTGAAGCTAAACCTTCTACATCGCATTGATTTGCAGCTTAATCATGTGTTTTGCATGGATTTGAATCTAACTCGTTTGTTTGCCCTGCATTTGAAGCTATATCAATTATATCGCAAATATCTGATGCTAAATCATGTGTTTCGCATGGATTCGAAGCTAATCCTTCTACTTCGCATTGATTTGAAGCTAAATCGTCTGTTTCGCTTGGACTTGAAGTTAACACGTTTGTTTGACATGCAGTTGAAACGAAATCATGTATATCACAAGTATTTGAAGCTGAACCATTTGATTCGCATGGATTTGAAGATTAGCCTTCTACTTCGCACTGATTTGAATCTAAATCATTTGTTTCCATAGATTTGAGGCTAAACATTCTACATCGCATTGGTTTGACGCTTAATCATGTGTTTCGCATGGATTTGAAGCTAATCCTTCTACTTCGCATTGATTTGAAGCTAAATCATGCGTATCGCATTGATTTTCAAGCTAACTCGTTTTATTCGTCTGCATTTGAATCTATATCACTTACACCCCAAGTGTTTGAAGCTAAATCATTTGTTCCGGATGGATTTCAAGCTAATCCTTCTACCGGGAATTGACTTGAAACTACATTTGTTTGCATGGTTTTGAAGCTAACTCATTTGCTTCGCCTGCATTTGAATCTACATCACTTAAATCGTAAGTATTTGATGTAAATTAATTGTTTCGAATGGATTTGATGCTAATTCTTCTACATCGTATTGATTTGAAGACAAATCATGTCTTTCTCCTGGATTTGAAGCTAACTCTTCTACTTCGCATTGATTTGAAGCTAAGCCCTCTACTTCGCATTGATTTGAACCTAAATCATGTATTTCTCATGGATTTGAAGCTAACTCGTTTATTTGGCCTGCATTGAAGCTATTTCACTTATATCGCAAGCATTTGATGCCAAAATCATTTGTTTCGCACGGATTTGAAGCTGAACCTTCTACTTCGCATTGATTTGAAGCTAAATCATGTGTTTCGCATGGATTTGAAGCTAACTCGTTCGTTTCGCCTGCATATGAAGCTATATCACTTATATCGCAAGTAATTGAAGCTAAATCATTTGTTTCGCACAGATTTGAAGCTAAACCTTTTACATCGCATTGATATGAAGCTAAATCATGCGTTTCGCTTGGATTTGAAGCTAAATCATGTGTTTCACATGGATTTGTAGCTAACTCGTTCGCTTCGCATGCAGTTGAAGTTAAATCATGTATTTCACAAGTATTTGAAGCTGAACCATTTGATTCGCATGGATTTGAAGATAAGCCTTCTACTTCGCATTGATTAGAAGCTAAATCATGTGTATCGCATGGATTCTAAGCTAACTCGTTTGTTCCTCCTGCATTTGTAGCTATTTTATTTATACCGCAAGTATCTGAAGCTATATCATTTGTTTCGCATGGTTTGGAAGCTAAACCGTCTACATCGCATTGACCTGAAGCTAAATCATGTGTTTCGAATGGATTTGAAGCTAACTCGTTTGTTTCGAATGCAGTTGAAGCTAAATCATGTATATCACAAGTATTTGATTCTAAACCATTTGATTCGCATGGATTTGGAACTAACTCGTCTGTTTTTCCTGCATTTGAAGCTATATCACTTATATCGCAAGTATCTGAACCTAAATCATTTGTTTCGCATGGATTTGAAGCTATCTCGTTTGTTTCGCCTGCATTTGAAGCTATATCACCTATATCCCAAGTGTTTGAATCTAAATCATTTGTTTCGCATGGATTTCAAGCTAAGCCTTCTACATCGCATTGATTTGCAGCTTAATCATGTGTTTTGCATGGATTTGAAGCTAACTCGTTTGTTTCGTCTGCATGTGAAGCTATATCACTAATATCGAGAGTATTAGAAGCTGTATCCCTTATATTCGCAAGTATTTGACGCTAAATCATTCGTTCGCATGTATTTGAAGCTAAGCCCTCTACTTCGCATTGATTTGAACCTAAATCATGTATTTCTCATGGATTTGAAGCTAACTCGTTTGTTTGGCCTGCATTGAAGCTATTTCACATTTATCGCAAGCATTTGATGCCAAAATCATTTGTTTCGCACGGATTTGAAGCTGAACCTTCTACTTCGCATTGATTTGAAGCTAAATCATGTGTTTCGCATGGATTTGAAGCTAACTCGTTCGTTTCGCCTGCATATGAAGCTATATCACTTATATCGCAAGTAATTGAAGCTAAATCATTTGTTTCGCACAGATTTGAAGCTATACCTTTTACATCGCATTGATATGAAGCTAAATCATGCGTTTCGCTTGGATTTGAAGCTAAATCATGTGTTTCACATGGATTTGTAGCTAACTCGTTCGCTTCGCATGCAGTTGAAGTTAAATCATGTATTTCACAAGTATTTGAAGCTGAACCATTTGATTCGCATGGATTTGAAGATAAGCCTTCTACTTCGCATTGATTAGAAGCTAAATCATGTGTATCGCATGGATTCTAAGCTAACTCGTTTGTTCCTCCTGCATTTGTAGCTATTTTATTTATACCGCAAGTATCTGAAGCTATATCATTTGTTTCGCATGGTTTGGAAGCTAAAACCGTCTACATCGCATTGACCTGAAGCTAAATCATGTGTTTCGAATGGATTTGAAGCTAACTCGTTTGTATCGCATGCAGATGAATCTAAATCATGTATATCACAAGTAGTTGAAGCTAAACCATTTGTTTCGCATGGATTTGAAGATGAGCCCTCTACTTCGCATTGAATTGAAGCTAAATCATTTGTGTCGCATGGATTTTATGCTAATCCATCTACTTCGCATTGATTTGAAGCTAGATCATGTGCTTCGCTTGGATTTGAAGTTAAGCCTTCTAGTTCGCATTGATTTAAAGCTTAATCATGTTTATCGCATGGATTTGAAGCTGACTCGTTTGTTTCGCATGCAGTTGAATCTAAATCATGTTTATCACAAGTATCTGAAGCTAACGCATTTGTTTCGCAAGATTACGAAGCTATACCATGTGTTTCGCGTTGATTTGAAGCTAAATATTGTGTTTCGAATGGATTTGAAGCCAAGCTTTCTACTTCGCATTGATTTGAAACTAAATCATATGATTCGCATGGATTTGAAGCTAACTCTTTTGATTCGCATGCAGTTGGAGCTAAATCATGTATGTTACAAGTAGTTGAAGCAAAACCATTTGTTCCGCATGGATTTGAAGTTAAGCCTTCTACTTCGCATTGATTTGAAGCTAAATCATGTGTTTCGCTTGGATTGGAAGCTAAGCCTTCTACTACGCATTAATTTGTAACTAAATCATGTGTTTCGCTTGGATTTGAAGCTAACTCGTTTGTTTCGCCTGCAGTCGAAGTTAAATCATGAATATCACAAGTATTTGAAGATAAACAAGTTGCTTCGCATTGATTTGAAGCTAAGCCTTTTACTTCGCATTGAGTTGAAGTTAAATCATGTGTTTCCCTTGGATTTGAAGCTAACTCGTTTGTTTCGCCCGTATTTAAAGCTATATCATTTATATTGCAAGAATTTGAAGCTGAACCATTTGTTTCGCATGGATTTGAAGCTAAGCCTTCTACTTCGCATTGATTGGTAGCTAAATCAGGCGTTTTGCATGGATTTGAAGCTAAGTCTTCTACATCGCATTGATTTGAAGCTAAATCATGTGTTTCGCTTGGATTTGAAGCTACCTCGTTTGTTTCGTATGCAGTTGAAGCTAAATCATGTATGTTACAAGTAGTTGAAGCAAAACCATTTGTTCCGCATGGATTTGAAGTTAAGCCTTCTACTTCGCATTGATTTGAAGCTAAATCATGTGTTTCGCTTGGATTGGAAGCTAAGCCTTCTACTACGCATTAATTTGTAACTAAATCATGTGTTTCGCTTGGATTTGAAGCTACCTCGTTGTTTCGCATGCAGTTGAAGCTAAATCATGCGTATCACAAATATTTGAGGCTAAACCAATTGTTTCTCGTGGATATAGAGCTATATTTCTACTTCGCATTGATTTGAAGCTAAATCATTTGTTCCGCATGGATTTGATGCTATCTCGTTTGTTTCGTATGCAGTTGAAGCTAAATCATGTATGTTACAAGTAGTTGAAGCAAAACCATTTGTTCCGCATGGATTTGAAGCTAAGACTTCTACTTCGCATTGATCTGAAGCTAAATCATTTGTCTCGAATGGATTTGGATCTAAGTAGTTTGTTTCTCCTGCATTTTAAGCTATATCACTTACATAGCAACTATCTGAACCTAAATCATCTGTTTCGCATGTATTTGAAGCTAAGCCTTCTACTTCGCATTGATTTGAAGCTAAATCATGTATTTTGCATGGATTTGAGGCTAACTCGTTTGTTACGCCTACATTTGAAGCTGTATCCCTCATATTCGCAAGTATTTGAAACTAAATCTTTCGTTTCGCATGTATTTGAAGCTAAGCCTTCTACTTCGCATTGATTTGAAGCTAAATCATGTGTATCGCATGGATTTTAAGCTAACTCGTTTGTTCCGCATGCAGTTGAATCTAAATCATGTTTATCACAAATAGTTAAGGCTAAAACCATTTCTTCCGCGTGGATTTGAAGATAAGCCTTCTACTTCGCATTGATTAGAAGATAAATCATGTGTTTCACATGGATTTGTAGCTAAACCTTCAACATCGCATTGATTTTCAGCTAAATCATGTGTTTCGCATGGATTTGAAGCTAACTCGTTCGTTGCGCATGCAGTTAAATCTAAATAACGTAAACCACAAGTATTTGAAACCAAACCAGTTGTTTCGCACGGATTTGAAGCTAAACCTTCTACTTCGCATTGATTTGACGCTAAGTCATGAGTTTCGCATGGACTAGAAGCTAACTTGCTTGTATCGCCTGCATTTGAAGCTATATCATTTATATCGCAAGTAATTGAAGCAAAATCATTTTTGCCACATGGATTTGAAGCTAAGCCTTCCACTTCGCATTGATTTTAAGCTAAATCATTTGTTTCGCATGGTTTTGGAGCTAACTCGTTTGTTTCTCCTGGATTTGAAGCTATATCACGTATATCGCAATTATTTGAGGAAATATCATTTGTTTCGCATGGATTTGAAGCTAACTGGTTTGTTTCGCCTGCATTTGAAGCTATATCACTTGCATCGCAAGTATTTGTAGCTAAATCATTTGTTTTGCATGGATTTGAAGCTAAACCTTCCACATCGCATTGGTTTGATGCTAAACCTTCTACATCGCATTGATTTGAAGCTAAATCATGTGTTTCGTTTGGAGTTGAAGCTAGTTCGTTTGTTACGTCTGCATTTGAAGCTATATCACTTATAACGCAAGTATGTGAAGCTAAATCATGTGTCTGGCATGGATTTCAATCTCGTTTGGTCCGCATTCCGTTCAAGTTATATCACTTATATCCCAAAGCATTTGAGGCAAAATCATTTGTTTCGCATGGATTTGGAGCTAAATCATCTGTTTCGCATGGATTTGAAGCTATATCACTTATATCGCAAGTATCTGAACCTAAATCATTTGCTTCGCATGACTTGAAGCTAAGCCTTCCACTTCGCATTGAGTTGAAGCTAAATCATATGTTTCGCATGGGTTTGAAGCTAGCCTTCTACATCGCAGTGATTTGAAGCTAAATCATTTGTTTCGCATAGATTTGAAGCTAACTCGTTTGCTTCCCCTGCATTTGAAGCTATATCACTTATACCGCAAGTTCCTGTGCTAAATGTTTTGTTTTGCATAGATTTGAAGCTAAACCTTCTACATCGCATTGATTTGTAGCTAAATCATGTGTTTCGCATGCATTTGATGATAACTCGTTTGCTTCGTCTGCATTTGAAGCTACATCACTTACGTCGCAAGTATCTGAATCTTAATCATTTGTGTCGCTTGGATTTGAAGCTAACTAGTTTCATTCGTCTGCATTTGAAGCTATATCACTTATATAGCAAGTATTTGAAGCTAAATAGTTTGTGTCGCATGTATTTGAAGATAATCTTTCTACTTCGCATTGATTTGAAGCTAAATCATTTGTTCCGCATGGAGTTGGAGCTAACTCGTTAGTTTCTCCTGTATTTGAAGCTATATCACATATATCGCAAGTATCTGAACCTAAATCATTTGTGTCGCATGGTTTTGAAGCTAACTGGATTGTTTCGTCTGCATATGAAGCTATATCACTTATATCGCAAGTATTTGAACAAATAACATTTGTTTCGCATGGATTTGAAGCTAATTGGTTTGTTTCGCCTGCATTTGAAGCTATATCACTTGTATCGCAAGTATTTGTAGCTAAATCAATTGTTTCGCATGGTTTTGGAGCTAACTCGTTTGTTTCTCCTGCATTTGAAGCTATATCACGTATATCGCAATTATTTGAAGAAAAATCATTTTTTTCGCATGGATTTGAAGCTATCTCGTTTGTTTCGCCTGCAGTTGAATCTATATCACTTATATCGCAAGTATTTGAAGCTAAATCATTTGCTTCGCCACGGATTTAAAGCTAAACCTTTTACATCGCATTGATTTGAATCTAATTCATGTGTTTCGCTTGGATTTGAAACTAAATCATGTGTTTCGCATGGATTTGTAGCTAACTCGTTTGTGTCGCCTGCATTTGGAGCTATATCATTTATATCGCAAGTATTTGATGCTCAATCAGTTGAGTCGCATGGATTTGAAGCTAAGCTTTCTACTTCGAATTGATATGAAGCTAAATCATGTTTTTGGCATGGATTTGAAGCTAACTCGTTTGTTTATCCTGCTTTTGAACCTACTTCATTTATATCGCAAGAATTTGAAGCTAATCCGTTTGTTTCGCATACATTTGAAGCTGTATCCCTTATATTCGCAAGTATTTGACGCTAAATCATTCGTTTCGCATGGATTTGAAGATGAGCCATCTTCTTCGCATTGATTTGAAGCTAAATCATGTGTATCGCGTAGATTTTGCAGCTAACTCGTTTGATTCGTATGCATTTGGAGCTATATCAGTTATATCGCAAGTATCTGATGCTAAATCATTTGTTTCGCATGGTTTTGGAGCTAACTCGTTTGTTTCTCCTGCATTTGAAGCTATATCACGTATATCGCAATTATTTGAAGAAATATCATTTGTTTCGCATGGATTTGAAGCTAACTGGTTTGTTTCGCCTGCATTTGAAGCTATATCACTTGTATCGCAAGTATTTGTAGCTAAATCATTTGTTTTGCATGGATTTGAAGCTAATCCTTCCACATCGCATTGGTTTGATGCTAAACCTTCTACATCGCATTGATTTGAAGCTAAATCATGTGTTTTGCATGGATTTGAAGCTAACTCATTTGTTTCGCCAGCATTTAAAGCTACATCACTTATATCGCAAGTATCTGAAGCTAAATTATTTGTTTCGCATGTCTTTGTAGGTAAGCCTTCTACTTCGCACTCATTAGAAGCTAAATCATGTGTTTCGCATGGATTTGATGCTAACTCGTTTGTTCCGCCTGCTTTTGAAGCTATTTCATTCATATCGCAAGTATTTGAATGTAACTCACTTATTTCGCATGGATTAGATGCTAAGCCTTCAATTTCGCATTGATTTGAAGCAAAATCATGTGTTTGCTTTGGATTTGAAGCTAACTCGTTTGTTTCGCATGCAGTTGGTGCAAAATCATGTAAATCACAAGTATTTGAAGCTAAACCATTTGTTTCGCATGGATTTGAATCTATATCACTAAAATCGCAAGTATTTGATCTAAATCAATTGTTACGAATGGATTTGAAGCTAATTCTTCTACATCGTATTGATTTGTAGACAAATCATGTTTTTCGAATGGATTTGAAGCTAAACCTTCTACTTCGCATTGATTTGAAGCTAAGTCATGAGTTTCGCATGGACTAGAAGCTAACTCGTTTGTTTCGCATGCAGTTGAAGCTATATCATTTATATCGCAAGTAATTGAAGCAAAATCATCTTTGCCACATGGATTTGAAGCGAAGCCTTCTACTTCGCAGTGATTTTAAACTAAATCATGTGTTTCTCATGGATTTGAAGCTTACTCGTTTGTTTCTCCTGCATTTGAAGCTATATCACGTATATCGCAATTATATGAAGAAAAATCATTTGTTTCGCATGGATATGAATCTATCTCGTTTGTATCGCCTGCAGTTGAATCTATATCACTTATATCGCAGGTATTTGAAGCTAAATCGTTTGTTTCGCATGGATTTGAAGCTAAGCCTTCTACTTCGCAGTGATTTGAAGCTAAATCATTTGTTTCGCATAGATTTGAAGCTAACTCGTTTGCTTCCCCTACATTTGAAGCTATATCACTTATATCGCAAGTTCCTGTGCTATATCTTTTGTTTTGCATAGATTTGAAGCTAAACCTTCTACATCGCATTGATTTGTAGCTAAATCATGTGTTTCGCATGGATTTGATGCTAACTCGTTTGCTTCGTCTGCATTTGAAGCTATATCACTTATATCGCAAGTATCTGAAGCTAAATCATTTGTGTCGCATGTATTTGAAGATAATCTTTCTACTTCGCATTGATTTGAAGCTAAATCATGTGTATCGCATGGATTTTGAAGCTAACTCGTTTGATTCGTCTGCATTTGAAGCTATATCACTTATATCCGAAGTGTTTGATGCTAAATCATTTGTTTCGCTTGGATTTGAAGCTAAACCTTCTACATCGCATTGATTTGAAGCTAAATCATTTGTGTCGCATGGATTCTATGCTAATCCTTCTACTTCGCATTGATTTGAAGATAGATCATGTGCTTCGCTTGGATTTGAAGTTAAGCCTTCTAGTTCGCATTGATTTAAAACTTAATCATGTTTATCGCATGGATTTGAAGCTGACTCGTTTGTTTCGCATGCAGTTGAATCTAAATCATGTTTATCACAAGTATCTGAAGCTAACGCATTTGTTTCGCGTTGATTTGAAGCTAAATATTGTGTTTCGAATGGATTTGAAGCCAAGCTTTCTACTTCGCATTGATTTGAAACTAAATCATATGATTCGCATGGATTTGAAGCTAACTCTTTTGATTCGCATGCAGTTGGAGCTAAATCATGTATGTTACAAGTAGTTGAAGCAAAACCATTTGTTCCGCATGGATTTGAAGTTAAGCCTTCTACTTCGCATTGATTTGAAGCTAAATCATGTGTTTCGCTTGGATTGGAAGCTAAGCCTTCTACTACGCATTAATTTGTAACTAAATCATGTGTTTCGCTTGGATTTGAAGCTAACTCGTTTGTTTCGCCTGCAGTCGAAGTTAAATCATGAATATCACAAGTATTTGAAGATAAACAAGTTGCTCCGCATTGATTTGAAGCTAAGCCTTTTACTTCGCATTGAGTTGAAGTTAAATCATGTGTTTCCCTTGGATTTGAAGCTAACTCGTTTGTTTCGCCCGTATTTAAAGCTATATCATTTATATTGCAAGAATTTGAAGCTGAACCATTTGTTTCGCATGGATTTGAAGCTAAGCCTTCTACTTCGCATTGATTGGTAGCTAAATCACGCGTTTTGCATGGATTTGAAGCTAAGTCTTCTACATCGCATTGATTTGAAGCTAAATCATGTGTTTCGCTTGGATTTGAAGCTACCTCGTTTGTTTCGTATGCAGTTGAAGCTAAATCATGTATGTTACAAGTAGTTGAAGCAAAACCATTTGTTCCGCATGGATTTGAAGTTAAGCCTTCTACTTCGCATTGATTTGAAGCTAAATCATGTGTTTCGCTTGGATTGGAAGCTAAGCCTTCTACTACGCATTAATTTGTAACTAAATCATGTGTTTCGCTTGGATTTGAAGCTACCTCGTTGTTTCGCATGCAGTTGAAGCTAAATCATGCGTATCACAAATATTTGAGGCTAAACCAATTGTTTCTCGTGGATATAGAGCTATATTTCTACTTCGCATTGATTTGAAGCTAAACCATTTGTTCCGCATGGATTTGAAGCTAAGACTTCTACTTCGCATTGATCTGAAGCTAAATCATTTGTCTCGAATGGATTTGGATCTAAGTAGTTTGTTTCTCCTGCATTTTAAGCTATAATCACTTACATAGCAAGTATCTGAACCTAAATCATCTGTTTCGCATGTATTTGAAGCTAAGCCTTCTACTTCGCATTGATTTGAAGCTAAATCATGTATTTTGCATGGATTTGGGGCTAACTCGTTTGTTACGCCTGCATTTGAAGCTGTATCCCTCATATTCGCAAGTATTTGAAACTAAATCTTTCGTTTCGCATGTATTTGAAGCTAAGCCTTCTACTTCGCATTGATTTGAAGCTAAATCATGTGTATCGCATGGATTTTAAGCTAACTCGTTTGTTCCGCATGCAGTTGAATCTAAATCATGTTTATCACAAATAGTTAAGGCTAAACCATTTCTTTCGCGTGGATTGAAGATAAGCCTTCTACTTCGCATTGATTAGAAGATAAATCATGTGTTTCACATGGATTTGTAGCTAAACCTTCAACATCGCATTGATTTTCAGCTAAATCACGTGTTTCGCATGGATTTGAAGCTAACTCGTTCGTTGCGCATGCAGTTAAATCTAAATAACGTATACCACAAGTATTTGAAACCAAACCAGTTGTTTCGCACGGATTTGAAGCTAAACCTTCTACTTCGCATTGATTTGACGCTAAGTCATGAGTTTCGCATGGACTAGAAGCTAACTTGCTTGTATCGCCTGCATTTGAAGCTATATCACTTATAACGCAAGTATGTGAAGCTAAATCATGTGTCTGTCATGGATTTGAATCTCGTTTGGTCCGCATTCCGTTCAAGTTATATCACTTATATCCCAAAGCATTTGAGGCAAAATCATTTGTTTCGCATGGATTTGGAGCTAAATCATCTGTTTCGCATGGATTTGAAGCTATATCACTTATATCGCAAGTATCTGAACCTAAATCATTTGCTTCGCATGGACTTGAAGCTAAGCCTTCCACTTCGCATTGAGTTGAAGCTAAATCATATGTTTCGCATGGGTTTGAAGCTAAGCCTTCTACATCGCAGTGATTTGAAGCTAAATCATTTGTTTCGCATAGATTTGAAGCTAACTCGTTTGCTTCCCCTGCATTTGAAGCTATATCACTTATACCGCAAGTTCCTGTGCTAAATCTTTTGTTTTGCATAGATTTGAAGCTAAACCTTCTACATCGCATTGATTTGTAGCTAAATCATGTGTTTCGCATGCATTTGATGCTAACTCGTTTGCTTCGTCTGCATTTGAAGCTATATCACTTACGTCGCAAGTATCTGAATCTTAATCATTTGTGGTCGCTTGGATTTGAAGCTAACTAGTTTCATTCGTCTGCATTTGAAGCTATATCACTTATATAGCAAGTATTTGAAGCTAAATAGTTTGTGTCGCATGTATTTGAAGATAATCTTTCTACTTCACATTGATTTGAAGCTAAATCATTTGTTCCGCATGGAGTTGGAGCTAACTCGTTAGTTTCTCCTGTATTTGAAGCTATATCACATATATCGCAAGTATCTGAACCTAAATCATTTGTGTCGCATGGTTTTGAAGCTAACTGGACTGTTTCGTCTGCATATGAAGCTATATCACTTATATCGCAAGTATTTGAACAAATAACATTTGTTTCGCATGGATTTGAAGCTAATTGGTTTGTTTCGCGTGCATTTGAAGCTATATCACTTGTATCGCAAGTACTTGTAGCTAAATCAATTGTTTCGCATGGTTTTGGAGCTAACTCGTTTGTTTCTCCTGCATTTGAAGCTATATCACGTATATCGCAATTATTTGAAGAAAAATCATTTTTTTCGCATGGTTTTGAAGCTATCTCGTTTGTTTCGCCTGCAGTTGAATCTATATCACTTATATCGCAAGTATTTGAAGCTAAATCATTTGCTTCGCACGGATTTAAAGCTAAACCTTTTACATCGCATTGATTTGAATCTAATTCATGTGTTTCGCTTGGATTTGAAACTAAATCATGTGTTTCGCATGGATTTGTAGCTAACTCGTTTGTGTCGCCTGCATTTGGAGCTATATCATTTATATCGCAAGTATTTGATGCTCAATCAGTTGAGTCGCATGGATTTGAAGCTAAGCTTTCTACTTCGAATTGATATGAAGCTAAATCATGTTTTTGGCATGGATTTGAAGCTAACTCGTTTGTTTATCCTGCTTTTGAACCTACTTCATTTATATCGCAAGAATTTGAAGCTAATCCGTTTGTTTCGCATACATTTGAAGCTGTATCCCTTATATTCGCAAGTATTTGACGCTAAATCATTCGTTTCGCATGGATTTGAAGATGAGCCATCTTCTTCGCATTGATTTGAAGCTAAATCATGTGTTTTGCATGGATTTGAAGCTAACTCATTTGTTTCGCCAGCATTTAAAGCTACATCACTTATATCGCAAGTATCTGAAGCTAAATTATTTGTTTCGCATGTCTTTGTAGGTTAGCCTTCTACTCCGCACTCATTAGAAGCTAAATCATGTGTTTCGCATGGATTTGATGCTAACTCGTTTGTTCCGCCTGCTTTTGAAGCTATTTCATTCATATCGCAAGTATTTGAATGTAACTCACTTATTTCGCATGGATTAGATGCTAAGCCTTCAATTTCGCATTGATTTGAAGCAAAATCATGTGTTTCCTTTGGATTTGAAGCTAACTCGTTTGTTTCGCATGCAGTTGGTACTAAATCATGTAAATCACAAGTATTTGAAGCTAAACCATTTGTTTCGCATGGATTTGAATCTATATCACTTAAATCGCAAGTATCTGATCTAAATCAATTGTTACGAATGGATTTGAAGCTAATTCTTCTACATCGTATTGATTTGTAGACAAATCATGTTTTTCGATGGATTTTAAGCTAAACCTTCTACTTCGCATTGATTTGAAGCTAAGTCATGAGTTTCGCATGGACTAGAAGCTAACTCGTTTGTTTCGCCTTCATTTGAAGCTATATAATTTATATCGCAAGTAATTATAGCAAAATCATCTTTGCCACATGGATTTGAAGCGAAGCCTTCTACTTCGCAGTGATTTTAAACTAAATCATGTGTTTCTCATGGATTTGAAGCTAAGCCTTCTACTTCGCAGTGATTTGAAGCTAAATCATTTGTTTCGCATAGATTTGAAGCTAACTTGTTTGCTTCCCCTACATTTGAAGCTATATCACTTATATCGCAAGTTCCTGTGCTAAATCTTTTGTTTTGCATAGATTTGGAGCTAAACCTTCTACATCGCATTGATTTGTAGCTAAATCATGTGTTTCGCATGGATTTGATGCTAACTCGTTTGCTTCGTCTGCATTTGAAGCTATATCACTTATATCGCAAGTATCTGAAGCTAAATCATTTGTGTCGCTTGGATTTGAAGCTATCTCGTTTGTTTCGCCTGCACTTGAATCTATATCACTTATATAGGAAGTATTTGAAGCTAAATCATTTGTGTCGCATGTATTTGAAGATAATCTTTCTACTTCGCATTTATTTGAAGCTAAATCATGTGTATCGCATGGATTTTGAAGCTAACTCGTTTGATTCGTCTGCATTTGAAGCTATATCACTTATATCCGAAGTGTTTGAAGCTAAATCATTTGTTTCGCCTGCATTTGAAGCTATATCACATATATCGCAAGTATTAGAAGCAAAATCATTTGCTTCGCACGGATTTGAAGCTAAACCTTCTACTTCGCATTGATTTGAAGCTAAGTCATGAGTTTCGCATGGACTAGAAGCTAACTCGTTTGTATCGCCTGCATTTGAAGCGATATCATTTATATCGCAAGTAATTGAAGCAAAATCATTTTTGCCACATGGATATGAAGCTAAGCCTTCTACTTCGCAGTGATTTTTAAGCTAAATCATTTGTTTCGCATGGTTTTGGAGCTAACTCGTTTGTTTCTCCTGTATTTGAAGCTATATCACATATATCGCAAGTATCTGAACCTAAATCATTTGTGTCGCATGGTTTTGAAGCTAACTGGTTTGTTTCGTCTGCATTTGAAGCTATATCACTTGTATCGCAAGCATTTGTAGCTAAATCAATTGTTTCGCATGGTTTTGGTGCTAACTCGTTTGTTTCTCCTGCATTTGAAGCTATATCACGTATATCGCAATTATTTGAAGAAAAATCATTTGATTCGCTTGGATTTGAATCTAAGCCTTATACTTCGAATTGATTTGAAGCTAGATCATGTGCTTCGCTTGGATTGGAAGCTAAGCCTTCTACTACGCATTAATTTGTAACTAAATCATGTGTTTCGCTTGGATTTGAAGCTACCTCGTTGTTTCGCATGCAGTTGAAGCTAAATCATGCGTATCACAAATATTTGAGGCTAAACCAATTGTTTCTCGTGGATATAGAGCTATATTTCTACTTCGCATTGATTTGAAGCTAAACCATTTGTTCCGCATGGATTTGAAGCTAAGACTTCTACTTCGCATTGATCTGAAGCTAAATCATTTGTCTCGAATGGATTTGGATCTAAGTAGTTTGTTTCTCCTGCATTTTAAGCTATATCACTTACATAGCAAGTATCTGAACCTAAATCATCTGTTTCGCATGTATTTGAAGCTAAGCCTTCTACTTCGCATTGATTTGAAGCTAAATCATGTATTTTGCATGGATTTGGGGCTAACTCGTTTGTTACGCCTGCATTTGAAGCTGTATCCCTCATATTCGCAAGTATTTGAAACTAAATCTTTCGTTTCGCATGTATTTGAAGCTAAGCCTTCTACTTCGCATTGATTTGAAGCTAAATCATGTGTATCGCATGGATTTTAAGCTAACTCGTTTGTTCCGCATGCAGTTGAATCTAAATCATGTTTATCACAAATAGTTAAGGCTAAACCATTTCTTTCGCGTGGATTTGAAGATAAGCCTTCTACTTCGCATTGATTAGAAGATAAATCATGTGTTTCACATGGATTTGTAGCTAAACCTTCAACATCGCATTGATTTTCAGCTAAATCACGTGTTTCGCATGGATTTGAAGCTAACTCGTTCGTTGCGCATGCAGTTAAATCTAAATAACGTATACCACAAGTATTTGAAACCAAACCAGTTGTTTCGCACGGATTTGAAGCTAAACCTTCTACTTCGCATTGATTTGACGCTAAGTCATGAGTTTCGCATGGACTAGAAGCTAACTTGCTTGTATCGCCTGCATTTGAAGCTATATCACTTATAACGCAAGTATGTGAAGCTAAATCATGTGTCTGTCATGGATTTGAATCTCGTTTGGTCCGCATTCCGTTCAAGTTATATCACTTATATCCCAAAGCATTTGAGGCAAAATCATTTGTTTCGCATGGATTTGGAGCTAAATCATCTGTTTCGCATGGATTTGAAGCTATATCACTTATATCGCAAGTATCTGAACCTAAATCATTTGCTTCGCATGGACTTGAAGCTAAGCCTTCCACTTCGCATTGAGTTGAAGCTAAATCATATGTTTCGCATGGGTTTGAAGCTAAGCCTTCTACATCGCAGTGATTTGAAGCTAAATCATTTGTTTCGCATAGATTTGAAGCTAACTCGTTTGCTTCCCCTGCATTTGAAGCTATATCACTTATACCGCAAGTTCCTGTGCTAAATCTTTTGTTTTGCATAGATTTGAAGCTAAACCTTCTACATCGCATTGATTTGTAGCTAAATCATGTGTTTCGCATGCATTTGATGCTAACTCGTTTGCTTCGTCTGCATTTGAAGCTATATCACTTACGTCGCAAGTATCTGAATCTTAATCATTTGTGTCGCTTGGATTTGAAGCTAACTAGTTTCATTCGTCTGCATTTGAAGCTATATCACTTATATAGCAAGTATTTGAAGCTAAATAGTTTGTGTCGCATGTATTTGAAGATAATCTTTCTACTTCACATTGATTTGAAGCTAAATCATTTGTTCCGCATGGAGTTGGAGCTAACTCGTTAGTTTCTCCTGTATTTGAAGCTATATCACATATATCGCAAGTATCTGAACCTAAATCATTTGTGTCGCATGGTTTTGAAGCTAACTGGACTGTTTCGTCTGCATATGAAGCTATATCACTTATATCGCAAGTATTTGAACAAATAACATTTGTTTCGCATGGATTTGAAGCTAATTGGTTTGTTTCGCGTGCATTTGAAGCTATATCACTTGTATCGCAAGTATTTGTAGCTAAATCAATTGTTTCGCATGGTTTTGGAGCTAACTCGTTTGTTTCTCCTGCATTTGAAGCTATATCACGTATATCGCAATTATTTGAAGAAAAATCATTTTTTTCGCATGGTTTTGAAGCTATCTCGTTTGTTTCGCCTGCAGTTGAATCTATATCACTTATATCGCAAGTATTTGAAGCTAAATCATTTGCTTCGCACGGATTTAAAGCTAAACCTTTTACATCGCATTGATTTGAATCTAATTCATGTGTTTCGCTTGGATTTGAAACTAAATCATGTGTTTCGCATGGATTTGTAGCTAACTCGTTTGTGTCGCCTGCATTTGGAGCTATATCATTTATATCGCAAGTATTTGATGCTCAATCAGTTGAGTCGCATGGATTTGAAGCTAAGCTTTCTACTTCGAATTGATATGAAGCTAAATCATGTTTTTGGCATGGATTTGAAGCTAACTCGTTTGTTTATCCTGCTTTTGAACCTACTTCATTTATATCGCAAGAATTTGAAGCTAATCCGTTTGTTTCGCATACATTTGAAGCTGTATCCCTTATATTCGCAAGTATTTGACGCTAAATCATTCGTTTCGCATGGATTTGAAGATGAGCCATCTTCTTCGCATTGATTTGAAGCTAAATCATGTGTTTTGCATGGATTTGAAGCTAACTCATTTGTTTCGCCAGCATTTAAAGCTACATCACTTATATCGCAAGTATCTGAAGCTAAATTATTTGTTTCGCATGTCTTTGTAGGTTAGCCTTCTACTCCGCACTCATTAGAAGCTAAATCATGTGTTTCGCATGGATTTGATGCTAACTCGTTTGTTCCGCCTGCTTTTGAAGCTATTTCATTCATATCGCAAGTATTTGAATGTAACTCACTTATTTCGCATGGATTAGATGCTAAGCCTTCAATTTCGCATTGATTTGAAGCAAAATCATGTGTTTCCTTTGGATTTGAAGCTAACTCGTTTGTTTCGCATGCAGTTGGTACTAAATCATGTAAATCACAAGTATTTGAAGCTAAACCATTTGTTTCGCATGGATTTGAATCTATATCACTTAAATCGCAAGTATCTGATCTAAATCAATTGTTACGAATGGATTTGAAGCTAATTCTTCTACATCGTATTGATTTGTAGACAAATCATGTTTTTCGAATGGATTTTAAGCTAAACCTTCTACTTCGCATTGATTTGAAGCTAAGTCATGAGTTTCGCATGGACTAGAAGCTAACTCGTTTGTTTCGCCTTCATTTGAAGCTATATAATTTATATCGCAAGTAATTATAGCAAAATCATCTTTGCCACATGGATTTGAAGCGAAGCCTTCTACTTCGCAGTGATTTTAAACTAAATCATGTGTTTCTCATGGATTTGAAGCTAAGCCTTCTACTTCGCAGTGATTTGAAGCTAAATCATTTGTTTCGCATAGATTTGAAGCTAACTTGTTTGCTTCCCCTACATTTGAAGCTATATCACTTATATCGCAAGTTCCTGTGCTAAATCTTTTGTTTTGCATAGATTTGGAGCTAAACCTTCTACATCGCATTGATTTGTAGCTAAATCATGTGTTTCGCATGGATTTGATGCTAACTCGTTTGCTTCGTCTGCATTTGAAGCTATATCACTTATATCGCAAGTATCTGAAGCTAAATCATTTGTGTCGCTTGGATTTGAAGCTATCTCGTTTGTTTCGCCTGCACTTGAATCTATATCACTTATATAGGAAGTATTTGAAGCTAAATCATTTGTGTCGCATGTATTTGAAGATAATCTTTCTACTTCGCATTTATTTGAAGCTAAATCATGTGTATCGCATGGATTTTGAAGCTAACTCGTTTGATTCGTCTGCATTTGAAGCTATATCACTTATATCCGAAGTGTTTGAAGCTAAATCATTTGTTTCGCCTGCATTTGAAGCTATATCACATATATCGCAAGTATTAGAAGCAAAATCATTTGCTTCGCACGGATTTGAAGCTAAACCTTCTACTTCGCATTGATTTGAAGCTAAGTCATGAGTTTCGCATGGACTAGAAGCTAACTCGTTTGTATCGCCTGCATTTGAAGCGATATCATTTATATCGCAAGTAATTGAAGCAAAATCATTTTTGCCACATGGATATGAAGCTAAGCCTTCTACTTCGCAGTGATTTTAAGCTAAATCATTTGTTTCGCATGGTTTTGGAGCTAACTCGTTTGTTTCTCCTGTATTTGAAGCTATATCACATATATCGCAAGTATCTGAACCTAAATCATTTGTGTCGCATGGTTTTGAAGCTAACTGGTTTGTTTCGTCTGCATTTGAAGCTATATCACTTGTATCGCAAGTATTTGTAGCTAAATCAATTGTTTCGCATGGTTTTGGTGCTAACTCGTTTGTTTCTCCTGCATTTGAAGCTATATCACGTATATCGCAATTATTTGAAGAAAAATCATTTGATTCGCTTGGATTTGAATCTAAGCCTTATACTTCGAATTGATTTGAAGCTAGATCATGTGCTTCGCTTGGATTTGAAGTTAAGCCTTCTAGTTCGCATTGATTTAAAGCTTAATCATGTTTATCGCATGGATTTGAAGCTGACTCGTTTGTTTCGCATGCAGTTGAATCTAAATCATGTTTATCAGAAGCTAACGCATTTGTTTCGCAAGATTACGAAGCTATACCATGTGTTTCGCGTTGATTTGAAGCTAAATATTGTGTTTCGAATGGATTTGAAGCCAAGCTTTCTACTTCGCATTGATTTGAAACTAAATCATATGATTCGCATGGATTTGAATCTAACTCTTTTGATTCGCATGCAGTTGGAGCTAAATCATGTAAATCACAAGTATTTGAAGCTAAACCATTTGATTCGCATGGATTTGAAGCTAAGCCTTCTACTTCGCAGTGATTTGAATCCAATTCATTTGTGTCGCATAGATTTGAAACTAAGTCTTCTACTTCGCAATGATATGAAGCTAAATCATGTGTTTCGCACGGATATGAAGCTAACTCGTTTGTTTCGCCTGCATTTGAAGCTATGTCACTTATATCTCAAGTATTTGAAGCTAAATAATTAGTTTCGCATGGATTTGAAGCTAACCCTTCTACTTCGAATTGATTTGAAGCTTAATCATGTGTTTCGCATGGATTTGAAACTAACTCGTTTGTTTCTTCCGAATTTGAAGCTATATCACTAATATCACAAGTATTTGAAGCTAAACCATTTGTTTCGCATGGATTTGAAGCTAAGCCTTCTACTTCGCATTAATTGGAAGCTAAATCACGTGTTTTGCATGGATTTGAAGCTAAACCTTCAACATCGCATTGGATTTGAAGCTAAGCCTTCTACTGCGCATTGATTTGAAGCTAGATCATGCGTTTCCCTTGGATTTGAAGTTACCTCGGTTGTTTCGCCTGCATTTGAAGCTGTATCCCTCATATTCGCAAATATTTGAAACTAACTCTTTCGTTTCGCATGGATTTGAAGCTAACTAGTTGGTTCGCATGCAGTTGAAGCTAATTCACGTTTATCAGAAGTATCTGAAGCTAAACCTATTTATTTCGCAAGAATATGAAGCTAATCCATGTGTTTTACATGAATTTGAAGCTAAATCATTTGTTTTGTATGAAATTGAAGCTAAATCATTTGTTTCACATGCATTTGAAGCTAACCCGTTTGTTTCGCCTGCATTTGAAGCTATATTACTTATATCGCAAGTATTTGAAGCTAAATCATTTAATTCGCGCAGATTTGAAGCTAAACCTTCTACATCGCTTTGATTTGAAGCTAAATCAAGTGTTTCGCATGGACCTGAAGATAACTCGTTAATTTCGCATGCATTTGAAGCTGTATCTCTTATATTCGCAAGTATTTGAAGCTAAATCATTCGTTAAGCATGGGGTAGAAACTAAGCCTTTTACTTCGCATTGATTTGAAGCTAAACCATTTGTTCCGCATGTATTTGAAGCTAAACCATGTGTTTCGCATGAATTTGAAGATAAATCATGTGATTCGCATGGATTTGAAGATTAGCCTTCTACTTCGCATTGATTTGAAGCTAAATCATGTGTTTCGCTTGGATTTGAAGCTGAGCCTTATACTTCGCAATGATTAGAATCTAAATCATGTGTTTCGCATGGATTGGAAGCTAAATCATTTGTTTCGCATATATTTGAAGTTACTCGTTTGCTTCCCCTGCATTTGAAGCTATATCACTTATATCGCAAGTTCCTTTGCTAAATCATTTGTTTTGCATGGATTTGAAGCTAAACCTTCTACATCCCATTGATTTGCAGCTAAATCATGTGTTTCGCATGGATTTGATGCTAACTCGTTTGTTGTGTATGCATTTGAAGCTACCTCATTTATGTCGCAAGTATTAGAAGCTAAATCATTTGTTTCGCATGGATTTGAAGCTAACCCTTCTACTTGGCATTTAAATGAAGCTAAATCATGTGTTTTGCATGGATTTGAAGCTGACTCGTTTGTTCTGTCTGCATTTGGAGCCATATCACTTATATAACAAGTATCTGATGCTAAATCATTTTTTTCGCATGGATTTGAAGATAAACCTTCTACATCGCGTTGATTTGAAGCTAAATTATGTGTTTCGCTTGCATTTGAAGGTAACTCGTTTGTTTCGCATGCAGTTGAAGCTATATCACCTATATCCCAAGTGTTTGAAGCTCAATCATTTGTTTCGCATGGACTTGAATCTAAACCTTCTACATCGCATTGATTTGAAGCTAAATCATGTGTTTTGCATGGATTTGAAGCTGACTCGTTTGTTCTGTCTGCATTTGGAGCCATATCACTTATATAACAAGTATCTGATGCTAAATCATTTTTTTCGCACGGATTTGAAGATAAACCTTCTACATCGCGTTGATTTGAAGCTAAATTATGTGTTTCGCTTGCATTTGAAGGTAACTCGTTTGTTTCGCATGCAGTTGAAGCTATATCACCTATATCCCAAGTGTTTGAAGCTCAATCATTTGTTTCGCATGGACTTGAATCTAAACCTTCTACATCGCATTGATTTGAAGCTAAATCATGTGTTTCGCATGGATTTGAAGCTAACTCGTTTGTTTCGCATGCAGTTGAAGCTAAATCATGTATATGACAAGTATTTAAAGCTAAACCATTTGTTTCGCATGTTTGTGAAGCTAAATCATGTGTTTACCATGACAGTGAACCTAAATTATGTGTTGCCCATGGATTTGAAGCTTAATCATGTCATTTGCATGGATTTGAAGCTAACCCGTTTGTTTCGTCAGCATTTGAAGCTATATCACTTATATCGCAAGAATCTGATGCTAAATCATTTGTATCGCATGGATTTGAAGCTAACTCGTTTGTATCCCCTGCATTTGAAGCTATATCACTTATATAGCAAGTATCTGATGCTAAATTATTTGTTTCGCATGGATTTGAATCTAAACCTTCTACATCGCATTGATTTGAAGCTAAATCATGCAAATCGCATGGATTTGAAGGTAACTCGTTTGTTTCTCCTGCATTAGAATCTATTTTACTTATATTCGCAAGTATTTGAAGCTAAATCGTTCGTTTCGCTTGGATTTGAAGTTAAGCCTTCTACTCCGAATTGATTTGAAGCTAAAACATGTATTTGGCATCGATTTGAGGTTAACTCGTTTGTTTCGCCTGCATTAGAAGCTATTACATTTATTCCGCAAGTGTTTGAAACTAAATAATTTGTTTCGCATGGACTAGAAGCTAACTCGTTTGTTTCGCCTGCATTTGAAGCTATATCATTTATATCGCAAGTAGTTGATGCAAAGTCATTTTTGCCACATGTATTTGAAGCTAATCCTTCTACTTCGCAGTGATTTTAAGCTAATTCATTTGTTTCGCATGGTTTTGGAGCTAACTCGATTGTTTCTCCTGCATTTGAAGCTATATCAGGTATATCGCAATTATTTGGAGAAATATCATTTGTTTCGCACGGATTTGAAGCTAACTGGTTTGTTTCGTCTGCATTTGAAGCTATATCACTTGTATCGCAAGTATTTGTAGCTAAATCATTTGTTTTGCATGGATTTGATGCTAAATCTTCCACATCGCATTGGTTTGATGCTAAACCTTCTACATCGCATTGATTTGAAGCTAAATCATGTGTTTCGTTTGGAGTTGAAGCTAGTTCGTTTGTTACGTCTGCATTTGAAGCTATATAACTTATAACGCAAGTATCTGTAGCTAAATCATGTGTTTGGCATGGATTTGAATCTAACTCCTTTGGTCCGCCTTCCGTTCAAGTTATATCACTTATATCCCAAAGCATTTGAGGCTAAATCATTTGTTTCGCATGGATTTAGAGCTAAATCATGTGTTTCGCATGGATTTGAAGCTAACTCATTTTTTTCGCAACTATTTGAAGCTGTATCATTTATATCGAAAGTATTTGAGTCTAAATAATTTGTCTCGCATGGATTTGAAGATAAACCTTCTACATCGCATTGATTTGCAGCTGAATAATGTGTTTCGCTTGGATTTGAAGCTACGCCTTCTACTTCGCATTGATTAAAAGCCAAATCATGTGTATCGCACGGATTGGAAGCTAACTCGTTTGATCTTCCTGCATTTGTAGTTATTTTATTTATACCGCAAGTATCTGAAGCTATATCATTTGTTTCGCATGGTTTGGAAGCTAAACCGTCTACATCGCATTGACCTGAAGCTAAATCATGTGTTTTGCATTGATTTGAAGCTAATTCGTTTGTTTCGCATGCAGTTGAAGCTCAATCATGTATATCACAAGTATGTGAAGCTAAATCATTTATTCCGCATGCATTTGAAGCTAAGTCGTTTACTTCGCATTGATTTGAAGCGAAATGACATGTGTTTCGCTTGGATTTGGAGCTAACTCGTTTGTTTCGGCTGCAGTTGAAGCTGATTCAGGTATATCACAAGTATTTGAAGCCAAACCATTTGTTTCACTTGGATTTGAAGCCAAGCCTTCGACTTCGCATTCATTTGAAGCTAAATCATATGATTCGCATGAATTTGAAGCTAACACGTTTGTTTCGCCTGCATTAGAATCTAAATCATGTGTTTCGCATGTATTTGATGCTAACTCGTTTGTTTCGTTTGCATTTGAAGCTATATCACTTATATCGCAAGTATCTGAAGCTAAATCATTTGTGTCGCATGGTTTTGAAGCTAACAAGTTTGTTTCGCCTGCATTTGAAGCTATATCACTTATATTCGCAAGTATTTGAAGCTAAATCATTTGTGTCGCATGGATTTGAAGCTAAGCCTTCTACTTCGCATTGATTTGAAGCGAAATCATGTGTTTCGCTTGGATTTGGAGCTAACAAGTTTGTTTCGCATGCAGGTGAATCTAAATCATGTATATCACAAGTATTTGAAGCTAAATCATTTTATTCGAATGGATTTGAACTTAAGCGTTCTACTTCGCAATGTTTTGAAGCTAAATCATTCGAATTCGCATGCATATGAAGCTAAGCCTTCTAATTCGCATTGTTTTGAAGCTAAATAATGTATTTCGCGTGGATTCGATGCTAACTCGTCTGTTTCGAATGCAGCTTGAAGCTATATCACTTACATCGCAAGTGCTTGTCCCTAAACCATTCGTTTCGCATGGATTTGAAGCTAAACCTTCTACATCGCATTGATTTGAAGCTAAATCATTTGTATCGCATGGATTTTGAAGCTAACACGTTTCATTCGTCTACATTGGAAGCTATATCACTTATATCCCAAGTGTTTGAAGCTAAATCATTTGATTCGTATGGATTTGAAGCTAAGCCTTCCACATCGCATTGATTTGCATGTAGATCATGTATTTCGCATGGATTTGAAGCTGACTCGTTTGTTCCGCTTGCATTTGAATATATATCATGTATATCACAAGTATTTGAAGCTAAAGCATTTGATTCGCATGGATTTGAACCTAAGCTTTCTACATCGCATTGATTTGAAGCTAAATCATGTGTTTCGCATGGATTTGAAGCTAACCAGTTTGTTTCGGATGCAGTTGAATCTAAATCATGTTTTTCACAAGTATCTGAAGCTAAATCATTTGTTTCGTATGAATTTGAAGCTATGTCTTCTACTGCGCATTGATTTGAATCTAAATCATGTGCATTCGCATGGATTCTGAAGCTAATTTTTTTGTTTCGTATGCATTTGAAGCTATATCACTTACATCGCAAGTGCTTGAACCTGAACCATTCGTTTCGCATGGATTTGAAGCTAAACCTTCTACATCGCATTGATTTGAAGCTAAATCATGTGTATCGCATGGATTTTGAAGCTAACACGTTTCATTCGTCTACATTTGAAGCTATATCACTTATATCCCAAGTGTTTGAAGCTAAATCATTTGTTTCGCATGGATTTGAAGATTAGCCTTCTACTTCGTATTGATTTGAAGTTAAATCATGTGATCCGCATGGATTTCAAGCTAAGCTTTCTACGTCGCATTGATTTGCATCTAAATCCCTGTGTTTCGCATGGATATGATGCTAACTCGTTCGTATCGCCTGCATATGAATCTATATCAATTATATCGCAAGTATTTGAAGCTAAATCATTTGTGTCGCATGGATTTGAAGCAAAACCTTCTTCATCGCATTGATTTGAAGATAAATCTTGTGTATCGCATGGATTTGAAGCTAAGCCTTCTACTTCGCATTGATTTGAAACTAAATCATTTGATTCGGACGGAAATGAAGCTACCTTGTTTCTTTCGCCTTCATTTGAAGCTATATCACGTATATCGCAAGTATCTGAAGCTAAATCATTTGTGTCGCATGGGTTTGAAACTAACTCGTTTGTATCGCCTGCAGTTGAAGCTAATTCATGTATATCCGAAGTATTTGGAGCTAAACCATTTGATTCGCATGGATTTGAAGCTAAGCCTTCTACTTCGCATTGATATCAAGCTAAATCATGTGTTTCGCTTGGATTTGAAGCTAACTCTTCTGTTTCGCCTACATTTGCAGCTATATCACTTATATCGCAAGTATTTGAAGCTAAATCATTTGTTTCGCGCGGATTTGAAGCTAAACCTTCTACATCGCATTGGTTTGAAGCTAAGCCATGTGTTTCGCATGTATTTGAAGATAGCTCTTTTGTTTCGCATGCAGTTCAAGCTAAATCATGTATATCACAAGTAGTTGAAGCTGAACCATTCGATTCGCAAGGATTTGAAGCAAAGCCTTCTACTTCGAATTGATTTTAAACTAAATCATGTGTTCCGCATGGATTTGACGCTAACTCTTTTGTTTCGCCTACATTTGCAGCTATATCACTTATATCGCAAGTATTTGAAGCTAAATCATTTGTTTCGCGCGGATTTGAAGCTAAACCTTCTACATCGCATTGGTTTGAAGCTAAGCCATGTGTTTCGCATGTATTTGAAGATAGCTCTTTTGTTTCGCATGCAGTTCAAGCTAAATCATGTATATCACAAGTAGTTGAAGCTGAACCATTCGTTTCGCAAGGATTTGAAGCAAAGCCTTCTACTTCGAATTGATTTTAAACTAAATCATGTGTTCCGCATGGATTTGACGCTAACTCTTTTGTTTCGCCTACATTTGCAGCTATATCACTTATATGACAAGTATTTGAAGCTAAACCATTTGTTGTGCATGGATTTGAAGCTAAGCCTTCTAATTCGCACTGCTTTGATGCTAAATAATGTATTTCGCGTGGATTAGAAGCTAACTCGTCTGTTTCGAATGCAGCTGAAGCTAAATCATGTATATCACAAGTATTTGAAGCTAAGCGATTTGTATCGCATGGATTTGAAGATAAGCCTTCTACATCGCATTGATTTGAAGTTAAATCATGTGTTCCGCATGTATTTGTCGCTAACTCTTTTGTTTCGCCTGCATTTGAAGCTATATCACTTATATCGCAAGTATTTGAAGCTAAATCATTTGTTTCGTGCGGATTTGAAGCTAAACCTTCTACATCGCTTTGATTTCAAGCTAAATCATGTGTTTCGCTTGGATTTGAAGCTAAATCATGTGTTTCGCATGGATTGTAAGCTAACTCGTTTGTTTCGCCTGCATTTGAAGCAATTTCATTTATAAGGCAAGTATTTGAAGCTAAATCATTCGTTTCACATGGATTTGAAGCCAAGCCTTCTACTCCGCTTGGATTTAAAGCTAACTCGTTTGTTCCGCATGCAGTTGATGCTAAGTCATGTATATGACAAGTCTTTGAAGCTAAACCATTTGTTGCGCATGGATTTGAAGCTAAGCCTTCTAATTCGCACTGTTTTGAAGCTAAATAATGTATTTCGCGTGGATTAGAAGCTAACTCGTCTGTTTCGAATGCAGCTGAAGCTAAATCATGTATATCACAAGTATTTGAAGCTAAGCGATTTGTATCGCATGGATTTGAAGATAAGCCTTCTACATCGCATTGATTTGAAGTTAAATCATGTGTTCCGCATGAATTTGACGCTAACTCTTTTGTTTCGCCTGCATTTGAAGCTATATCACTTATATCGCAAGTATTTGAAGCTAAATCATTTGTTTCGTGCGGATTTGAAGCTAAACCTTCTACATCGCATTGATTTGAAGGTAAATTATGTGTTTCGCATGGATTTGAAGCTAATTCATTTGTCCCTCCTGCATTCGAAGCTATATCACTTATATCGTAAGTATTTTTATGTAAATCATTTGTTTCGCGCGGATTTGAAGCTAAACCTTCTACATCGCATTGGTTTGAAGCTAAACGGGTTTCGCATGTATTTGAAGCTAACTCGTTTGTTTCGTATGCACTTGAAGCTGTATCCCTCATATTCGCAAGTATTTGAAACTAAATCTTTCGCTTCGCATGGATTTGAAGCCAAGCCTTCTACTTCGCTTGGATTTGAAGCTAACTCGTTTGTTTCGCATGCAGTTGAAGCTAAGTCATGTATGTCAATAGTATTTAAGGCTAAACCATTTCTTGCGCATGGATTTGTAGCTAAGCCTTCTACTTCGCATTGATTAGAAGCTAAATCATATGTATCGCATGCTTTTGGTGCTATCTTGTTTGTTTCGCCTGCAGTTGAATCCATATCACTTATATCCCAAGTTCCTATGCTAAATCTTTAGTTTTGCACGGATTTGAAGCTAAACCTTCTACTTCGCATTGATTAGAAGCTAAATCATATGTATCGCATGCTTTTGGTGCTATCTTGTTTGTTTCGCCTGCAGTTGAATCTATATCACTTATATCCCAAGTTCCTGTGTTAAATCTCTTGTTTTGCATGGATTTGAAGCTAAACCTTCTACATCGCATTGATTTGCAGCTAAATCATGTGTTTCGCATGGATTTGAAGCTAACTAGTTTGTTTCGTATGCATGTGAAGCTATATCACTAATATCGAGAGTATTTGAGGCTAAATCATTTGTTTCTCATGTATTTGAATCTAAGGCTTCTACATCGCATTGATTTGCAGCTAAATCATGTGTTTCGCATGGATTTGAAGCTAACTAGTTTGTTTCGTATGCATGTGAAGCTATATCACTAATATCGAGAGTATTTGAGGCTAAATCATTTGTTTCTCATGTATTTGAATCTAAGGCTTCTACATCGCATTGATTTGAAGCTAAATCATTTGTTTCGCATAGATTTGGAGCTAACTCGTTTGTTTCTCCTGCATTTAAAGCTGTATCACGTATATCGCACTGATTTGAAGCTAATCCATTTGATTCGCATGGATTTGAAGCTAAGCCTTCTACTTTGCATTGAATTGAAGCTAAATCATGTGTTTCCCTTGGATTTGAAGCCGAACCATTTGATTCGCATGGATTTGAAGGTAAGCCTTCTACTTCGCACTGATTTGAAGCTAAATCATGTGTTTCGCTTGGATGTGAAGCTAAGCCTTCTACTTTGCATTGAATTCAAGCTAAATCATGTGTTTCCCTTGGATTTGAAGCCAACTCGTTTGTTTCGCATGCACTTGAAGCTAAATCATGTTTATCACAAGTATCTGAATCTAACCCATTTGTTTCGCAAGAATATGAAGCTAAACCATGTGTTTCGCATGAATTTGAATCTAAATCGTGTGTTTCACATGGATTTGTAGCTAACTCGTTTGCTTCGCATGCAGTTGAAGTTTAATCATGTATTTCACAAGTATTTGAAGCTAAACCATTTGTTTCGTATGGATTTGAAGCTAACCGTTCTACTTGGCATCGAAATGAAGCTAAATCATGTGTTTTGCATGGATTTGAAGCTAACTCGTTTGTTCTGTCTGCATTTGAAGCTACCTCATTTATATCGCAAGTATTTGAAGCTAAATCACTTGTTTCGCATGGATTTGAAGCTAATCCTTCTACTAAGTATTGACTTGAAAATAAATCATTTGTTTCGCATGGATTTGGAGCCAATCGTGTGTTTCGTCTGCATTTGAAGCTATATCACAAATATCGTGAGAATTTGAAGCTGCATCATTTGTTTCGCTCAGATTTGAAGCTAAACCTTCTACATCGCATTGATTTGAAGCTAAATTATGTGTATTCGCATGGATTCTGAAGCTAATTCGTTTGTTTCGTCAGCATTTTAAGATATATCACTTACATCGCAAGTGCTTGAATCCAAACCATTCGTTTCGCATGGATTTGAAGCTAAACCTTCTACATCGCATTGATTTGAAGCTAAATCATGTGTTTTTCTTGGATATGAAGCTAACTCGTTTGTTTCGCCTGCGTTTCAAGCTGTATCCCATATATTCGCAAGTATTTAAAGCTAAATCTTTCGTTTCGCATGGATTTGTAGATAAGCCTTCTACTTCGCATTGATTTGAATCTAAATCATTTGTTTCGCATGGTTTTGAAGCTAAGACATCTAGTTCGCATTGATTTGAAGCTAAATCATTAGTTTCGCATTGATTTGAAGCTAACTCGTTTGTTCTGTCTGCATTTGAAGCTACCTCATTTATATCGCAAGTATTTGAAGCTAAATCATTTGTCTCGTATGGATTTGAAGCAAAACCCTCTACATAGCATTGATTTGTAGATTGATCGTGTGTTTTGCATGGATTTGCGGCTAACTCGTTTTTTCCAATGCTTTGAAGCTATATCACTTATATCGCAAGTATCTGATGCTAAATCATTTGTTTCGCATGGATTTGAAGCTTAACCTTCTACTTCGCATTGATTTGAAGCTAAATCATGTGTTTCGCATGGATTTTAAGCTAACTCGTTTGTTCCGCATGCAGTTGAATCTAAATCATGTTTATCATAAATATTTAAGGCTAAACCAATTGTTCAGCGTGGATTTGAAGATAAGCGTTCTACTTCGTTTTGATTTGAAGCTAAACCTTCTACATCGCATTGATTTGCAGATAAATCATGTGTTTCGCATGAATTTGAAGCTAACTCGTTTGTTTCGCATGCATTTGAAGCTATATCACTTATATCGCAAGTATCTGATGCTAAATCGTTTGTTTTGCATGGATTTGAAGCTAAACCTTCTTCGTCGCATTGATTTGCAGCTACATCATGTGTATCGCATGGATTTGAAGCTAACTCGTTTGATTCGTCTGCATTTGAAGCTATATCACTTATATGGCAAGTATTTGAAGCTAAATGATTTGTTTCGCATGGATTTGAACCTAATCCTACCACTAGGAATTGATTTGAAACTAAATCATTTGTTTCGCATTTATTTGAAACTAACTCGATTGTTTCTTCTGCATTTGAAGCTATATCACTATTATCGAGAGCATTTGAAGCTAAATCATTTGTTTCGCACAGATTTGAAGCTAAACCTTCAACATCGCATTGATTTGAAGCTAAATCATGTGTATCGCTTGGATTTGTAGCTAAATCATGTGTTTCGCATGGATTTGAAGCAAACTCGTTTGTGTCGCCTGTATTTGAAGCTATATCACTTATATTCGCAAGTATTTAAAGCTAAATCTTTCGTTTCGCATGGATTTGAAGATAAGACTTCTAGTTCGCATTGATTTGAAGCTAAATCATGTGTTACGCTTGGACTTGAAGCTAACTCGTTTGTTTTGTCTGCATTTGAAGCTGTATCATTTATATCGCAAGTGTTTGAAGCTTTCTCGTTTGTTTCGCATGCATTTGAAGCTGTATCCCTTATATTCGCAAGTATTTGAAGCTGAATCATTCGTTTCGCATGGATTTGAAGCTAAGCCTTCTAGGTCGCATTGATTTGCATCTAAATCATTTGTTTCGCATGGATTTGAAGCTAACTCGTTCGTTTTTCCTGCTTTTGAACCTACTTCATATATATCGCAAGTATTTGAAGCTAACTCGTTTGTTTCGCATACATTTGAAGCTGTATCCCTTATATTCGCAAGTATTTGACGCTAAATCATTCGTTTCGCATTGATTTGTAGCTAAGCCCTCTACTTCGCATTGATTTGAAGCTAAATCATGTGTTTCTCATGGATTTTGCAGCTAACTCGTTTGATTCGTCTGCATTTGGAGCTATATCAGTTATATCGCAAGTATCTGATGCTAAATCGTTTGTTTTGCATGGAATTGAAGCTAAACCTTCTACGTCGCATTCCTTTGCAGCTAAACCATGTGTATCGCATGGAGTTGAAGCTAACTCGTTCGGTTCGCCTGCATTTGAAGCTATATCATTTATAGCGCAAGTATTTGAAGCTAAATCATTTGTTCCGCATGGATTTGAAGCTAAGCCTTCTACATCGCATTGATGTGAAGCTAAATCATATGCATCGAATGGGTTTGAAGCTATCTTGTTTGTTTAGCTTGCAGTTGAATCTATATCACTTATATTGCAAGTATTTGAAGGTAAATCATTTGTTCCGCATGGTTTTGAAGCTAAGCCTTCTACATCGCATTGATTTGAAGCTAAATCATTTGTTTCACATAGATTTGTAGCTAACTCGTTTGTTTCTCCTGCATTTGAAGCTATATCACTTATATCGCAAGTATCTGAACCTAAATCATTTGTTTCGCATGGATTTGGAACTAACCGGTTTGTTTCTCCTGCATTTGAAGCTATAACACTTATATCGCAAGTATCTGAAGGTAAATCATTTTTTTCGCATGGATTTGAAGCTAAGCCTTGTAGTTCGCACTGATTTGAAGCTAAACCATTTGATTCGCATGGATTTGAAGCTAAGGCTTCTACTTTGCATTGATTTGAAGCTAAATAATGTGTTTCTCACGGATTTGTATCTAACTCGTTTGTTTTGCATGGATTTGAAGCTAATTCTTCTACTAGGAATTGATTTGAAACTAAAAATCATTTGTTTCTCATGTATTTGAATCTAAGGCTTCTACATCGCATTGATTTGAAGCTAAATCATTTGTTTCGCATAGATTTGGAGCTAACTCGTTTGTTTCTCCTGCATTTAAAGCTGTATCACGTATATCGCAATTATTTGAAGAAAAATCATTTGTTTCGCATGGATTTGAAGCTAAGCCTTCTACATCGCACTGATTTGAAGCTAATCCATTTGATTCGCATGGATTTGAAGCTAAGCCTTCTACTTTGCATTGAATTGAAGCTAAATCATGTGTTTCCTTGGATTTGAAGCGAACTCGTTTGTTTCGCATGCAGTTGAAGCTGAATCATGTTTATCACAAGTATCTGAATCTAACCCATTTGTTTCGCAAGAATATGAAGCTAAATAATGTGTTTCACATGAATTTGAATCTTAATCATGTGTTTCACATGGATTTGTAGCTAACTCGTTTGCTTCGCATGCAGTTGAAGTTTAATCATGTATTTCACAAGTATTTGAAGCCGAACCATTTGATTCGCATGGATTTGAAGGTAAGCCTTCTACTTCGCACTGATTTGAAGCTAAATCATGTGTTTCGCTTGGATGTGAAGCTAAGCCTTCTACTTTGCATTGAATTCAAGCTAAATCATGTGTTTCCCATGGATTTGAAGCCAACTCGTTTGTTTCGCATGCAGTTGAAGCTAAATCATGTTTATCACAAGTATCTGAATCTAACCCATTTGTTTCGCAAGAATATGAAGCTAAACCATGTGTTTCGCATGAATTTGAATCTAAATCGTGTGTTTCACATGGATTTGTAGCTAACTCGTTTGCTTCGCATGCAGTTGAAGTTTAATCATGTATTTCACAAGTATTTGAAGCTAAACCATTTGTTTCGCATGGATTTGAAGCTAAGACATCTAGTTCGCATTGATTTGAAGCTAAATGATTAGTTTCGCATTGATTTGAAGTTAAATCATGTGTATCGCATGGATTTTGAAGCTAACTCGTTTATTTCGTCTGCATTTGAAGCTATATCACTCATATCGCAAGTATCTGTAGCTAAATCATTTGTGTCGAATTGTTTTTTAAGCTAAACCTTCTACATCGCATTGATTTGAAGCAAAATCATGTGTATCGCATGGACTTTGAAACTAACTCGTTTGATTCATCTACATTTGAATCTATATCACTTATATCCCAAGTGTTTGAAGCTAAATCATTTGTTTCGCGTGGATTTGAAGCTAAACCGTCTACATCGCATTGATTTGAAG
This sequence comes from Megalopta genalis, assembly GCF_051020955.1. Taxonomy (NCBI): domain Eukaryota; kingdom Metazoa; phylum Arthropoda; class Insecta; order Hymenoptera; family Halictidae; genus Megalopta; species Megalopta genalis. The sequence continues at coordinate 47,216 of NW_027476503.1, read as the reverse complement.
CTAAATCATGTGTTTCGCATGGTTTTGAAGCTAACTCGTTTGATTCGCCTGCATTTGAAGCTAAATCATTCGTTTCGCATGGATTTGAAGCTAATCCTTCTAATTCGCATTCTTTTGAAGCTAAATAATATATTTCGCGTGGATTCTAAGCTAACTCGTTGGTTTCCCCTGCATTTGAAGCTATTTCACTTATCTCGCAACTATCTGAAGCTAAATCAATTGTTTCTCATGTATTTGAATCTAAGCCTTCTACTTCTCACTGATTTTAAGCTAGATCATGTGTTTCGCATGGATTTGAAGCCAATCGTGTGTTTCGTCTGCAATTGAACTTATATCACTAATATCGAGTGAATTTTAAACCTTCTACATCGCATTGATTTGAAGCTAAATCATGTGTTTTCCTTGGATATGAAGCTAATTCGTTTGTTTCGCCTGCATTTCAAGCTGTATCCCTTATATTCGCAAGTATTTAAAGCTAAATCTTTCGTTTCGCATGGATTTGTAGATAAGCCTTCTACTTCGCATTGATTTGAATCTAATTCATTTGTTTCGCATGGTTTTGAAGCTAAGACATCTAGTTCGCATTGATTTGAAGCTAAATCATTAGCTTCGCATTGATTTGAAGCTAAATCATGTGTATCGCATGGATTTTGAAGCTAACTCGTTTATTTCGTCTGCATTTGAAGCTATATCACTCATATCGCAAGTATCTGAAGCTAAATCATTTGTGTCGAATTGATTTTTAAGCTAAACCTTCTACATCGCATTGATTTGAAGCTAAATCATGTGTTTCCCTTGGATATGAAGCTAACTAGTTTGTTTCGCCTGCATTTGAAGGTGTATCACTTATATTCGCAAGTATTTAAAGCTAAATCCTTTGTTTCACATGGATTTGATGCTAAGCCTTCTACATGGCTTTGATTTCATTGTAGATCATGTGTTTCGCATGGATTTGAAGCTAACTCGTTTGTTCCGCTTGCATTTGAATATATTTCATGTATATCACAAGTATTTGAAGCTAAAGCATTTGATTCGCATGGATTTGAATCTAAACTTTCTACTTCGCATTCATTTGAAGCTAAAACATGTGTTTCGCATGGATTTGAAGCTAACTAGTTTGTTTCGCACGCAGTTGAATATAAATCATGTTTATCACAAGTATCTGAAGCTAAATCATATGTTTCGCATGAATTTGAAGCCAAGCCTTCTATTTCGCATTCATTTGAAGCAAAAACATGTGTTTCGCATGGATTTGAAGCTAACTAGTTTGTTTCACATGCAGTTGAATATAAATCATGTTTATCACAAGTATTTATAGCTAAACCATTTGTTTCGCATGGATTTGAAGCTAAGCCTTCTACTTCGCATTGATTTGAAGCTAAATTATGTGTATTCGCATGGATTCTGAAGCTAATTCGTTTGTTTCGTCTGCATTTGAAGCTATATCACTTACATCGCAAGTGCTTGAAGCCAAACCATTCGTTTCGCATGGATTTGAAGCTAACCCTTCTACTTGGCATTGGAAAGTAGCTAAATCATTTGTTTCGCATGGATTTGAAGCTAACTCGTTTGTTCTGTCTGCATTTGAAGCTACCTCACTTATATCGCAAGTATTTGAAGCTAAATCATTTGTTTCGCATGAATTTGAAGCTAATCCTTCTACCGGGAATTGACTTGAAACTACATCATTTGTTTTGCATGGTTTTGAAGCTAACTCATTTGTTTCGCCTGCATTTGGATCTATATCACTTAAATCGCAAGCATTTGACCTAAATCAATTGTTTCGAATGGATTTGAAGCTAATTCTTCTACATCGTATTAATTTGAAGACAAATCATGTCTTTCGCCTGGATTTGAAGCTAACTCGTTTGTTTCGCCTGCATATGAAGCTATGTCACTTATATCGCAAGTATTTGAAGCTAAATAATTAGTGTCGCTTGGATTTGAAGCTAAGCCGTCTACTTCGAATTGATTTGAAGCTTAAATATGTGTATCGCATTGATTTGAAGCTATTTCGTTTGTATCGCACGCAGTTGAAACTAAATCATGTATATCACAAGTATACAAAGCTAAACCATTTGATTCGCATGGAATTGAAGCTAAACCATGTGTTTCGCATGAATTTGAAGATAAATCATGTGATTCGCATGGATTTGTAGCTAACTCGTTTGTTTCGCATGTATATGATGCTATATCACTTATTTCGCAAGTATTTGAACCTTAATCATTTGTTTCGCATGGATTTGAAGCTAACTCGTTTGATTCGTCTACATTTGAAGCTATATAACATATATCCCAAGTGTTTGAAGCTAAATCATTTGTTTCGCGTGGATTTGAAGCTAAACCTTCTTAGATTGCATTGATTTGAAGCTAAATCATGTTTTTCGCATGGATTTGAAGCTAACCCTTCTACTTCGCATTGTTTTGAAGCTAAGTCATGTGTTTCGCTTGGACTCGAAGCTAACTCGTTTGTTTCGCATGCAGTTCAAGCTAAATCATGTATATCACAAGTATTTGAAGCTAAACCATTTGTTTCGCATGGATTTGAAGCTAACCCTTCTACTTGGCATTGAAAAGTAGCTAAATCATTTGTTTTGCATGGATTTGAAGCTAACTCGTTTGTTCTGTCTGCATTTGAAGCTACCTCATTTATAACGCAAGTATTTGAAGCTAAATCACTTGTTTCGCATGGATTTGAATCTAATCCTTCTACTAAGTATTGACTTGAATATAAATCATTTGTTTCGCCTGCATTTGAAGCTGTATCCCTTATATTCGCAAGTATTTAAAGCTAAATCTTTCGTTTCGCATGGATTTGTAGATAAGCCTTCTACTTCGCATTGATTTGAACCTAAATCACTTGTTTCGCATAGATTTTGAGCTCACTCGTTTGTTCTCCCTGCATTTGAAGCTATTTCACTTATATCGCAAGTTCTTGTGCTAAATCATTTGTTTTGCATGGATTTGAAGCTTATCCTTCTACATCGCATTGATTTGCAGCTAAATCATGTGTTTCGCTTGGGTTTGATGCTAGCTCGTTTGTTTCGTCTGCATTTGAATCTATATCACTTATATCCCAAGTGTTTGAAGCTAAATCATTTGTTTCGCATGGATTTGAAGCTATACCTTCTACATGATATTGATTTGAAGCTAAATCATGTGTTTCGCATGGATTTCAAGGTAGCTCGTTTGTTTCGCATGCAGATGAACCTAAATCATGAATTCACAAGTATTTGAAGCTGAATCATTTGATTCGCATGGATTTGAAGCTAAGCCTTCTACTTCGCACTGATTTGAAGCTAAATCATGTGTTTCGCTTGGATTTGAAGCTAACTCGTTTGTTTCGCATGCAGTTCAAGCTAAATCATGTATATCACAAGTATTTGAAGCTAAACCATTTGTTTCGCATGGATTTGAAGCTAACCCTTCTACTTGGCATTGAAAAGTAGCTAAATCATTTGTTTTGCATGGATTTGAAGCTAACTCGTTTGTTCTGTCTGCATTTGAAGCTACCTCATTTATAACGCAAGTATTTGAAGCTAAATCACTTGTTTCGCATGGATTTGAATCTAATCCTTCTACTAAGTATTGACTTGAATATAAATCATTTGTTTCGCCTGCATTTGAAGCTGTATCCCTTATATTCGCAAGTATTTAAAGCTAAATCTTTCGTTTCGCATGGATTTGTAGATAAGCCTTCTACTTCGCATTGATTTGAACCTAAATCACTTGTTTCGCATAGATTTTGAGCTCACTCGTTTGTTCTCCCTGCATTTGAAGCTATTTCACTTATATCGCAAGTTCTTGTGCTAAATCATTTGTTTTGCATGGATTTGAAGCTTATCCTTCTACATCGCATTGATTTGCAGCTAAATCATGTGTTTCGCTTGGGTTTGATGCTAGCTCGTTTGTTTCGTCTGCATTTGAATCTATATCACTTATATCCCAAGTGTTTGAAGCTAAATCATTTGTTTCGCATGGATTTGAAGCTATACCTTCTACATGATATTGATTTGAAGCTAAATCATGTGTTTCGCATGGATTTCAAGGTAGCTCGTTTGTTTCGCATGCAGATGAACCTAAATCATGAATTCACAAGTATTTGAAGCTGAATCATTTGATTCGCATGGATTTGAAGCTAAGCCTTCTACTTCGCACTGATTTGAAGCTAAATCATGTGTTTCGCTTGGATTTGAAGCTAACTCGTTTGTTTCGCATGCAGTTGAAGCTATATCATTTATAAGGCAAGTATCTGAAGCTAAATCAATTGTTTCTCATGTACTTGAATCTAAGCCTTCTACTTCGCATTGATTTGGAGCTAAATCAAGTGTTTTGCATGGATTTGAAGCTAACTCGTTTGTTTCCCCTGCATTTGAAGCTATATCACTTATATAACAAGTATCTGATGCTAAATCATTTTTTTCGCATGGATTTGAAGCTAAACCTTCTACATCGCATTAATTGGAAGCTAAATCACGTGTTTTGCATGGATTTGAAGCTTAACCTTCTACATCGCATTGATTTGCAGCTAAACCATGTGTTTCGCATGGATTTGAAGCTAACTCGTTTGTTGCGCATGCTGTTAAATCTAAATAACGTATATCACAAGTATTTGTAGCTAAACCATTTGTTTCGCATGGATGTGAATCTAAGCCCTGTGCTTCGATTTGATTTAAAGCCTAATCATTTGTTTCGCACGGATTTGAAGCTAAACCTTCTACATCGCATTGATTTGAAGCTAAATTAAGTATTTCGCTTGGGTTTGAAGCTAACTCGTTTGCTTCGTATGCATTTGAAGATATATCACTTATATCGGAAGTATTTGAAGCTAAATCATATGTATCGTATGGATTTGAAGCTGAACCTTCTACATCGCATTGATTTGAAGCTAAATCTAGTGTATCGCATGGATATGAAGCTAAACATTCTACATCGCATTGATTTGAAGCTAAACCTTCTACATCGCATTGATTTGAAGCTAAATCATTGGTTTCGCATGGATTTGAAGCGAAACCTTCTACATCGCATTGATTTGCTGCTAAATCATGTGTTTCGCATGTATTTGAAGCTGACTCGTTCGTTGCGCATGCAGTTAAATCTAAATAACGTATATCACAAGTATTTGTATCTAAACCATTTGTTTCGCATGGATTTGAATCTAAGCCATCTACTTCGCATTGATTTGAAGCTAAATCACGTGTATCGCATGGATTTCAAAGCTAACTCGTTTGTTTCGCCTTCATTTGAAGCTATGTCACTTATATCGCAAGTATTTGAAGCTAAATAATTAGTGTCGCTTGGATTTGAAGCTAAGCCTTCAACTTCGAATTGATTTGAAGCTTAATCATGTGTTACGCATGGATTTGAAGCTAACTCATTTGTTTCGCCAGCATTTAAAGCTACATCACTTATATCGCAAGTATCTGAAGCTAAATTATTTGTTTCGCATGCCTTTGAAGCTAAGCCTTCTACTTCGCACTCATTAGAAGCTAAATCATGTGTTTAGCTTGGATCTGATGCTAGCTCGTTTGATGTGTCTACATTTGAAGCTATATCACTTATATCCCAAGTGTTTGAATGTAACTCACTTATTTCGCATGGCTTAGATGCTAAGCCTTCAATTTCGCATTGATTTGGAGCAAAATCATGTGTTTCGCATGGATTTGAATCTGACTCGTTTGTTTCGCGTGCATTAGAAGCTGTTTCATTTATACCGCATGCATTTGAAGCTAACTCATTTGTTTAGCCTGTATTTGAAGCTATATCACTTATATCGCAAGTATTTGAAGCTAAATCATTTGTGTCGCGCGTATTTGAAGCTAAACCTTCTACATCGCATTGATTTGAAGCTAAACCTTCTACATCACATTGATTTGAAGCTAGATCATGTGTTTCGCTTGGATTTGAAGCTATACATTCTACATCGCATTGATTTGAAGCGAAATCATGTCATTCGATTGGATTTGAAGCTAACTCGTTGGTTTCGTCTGCACTTGTAGCTGTATCACTTATGTCGTAAGTATCTGAAGGTAAACCATTTTCGTCGCATTTTTTTTAAGCTAATCCTTCTATTTCGCATTGATTTGTAGCTAAATCATGTGTTTCGCATGGATTTGAAACTATCTCGTTTGCATCGCTTGCAGTTGAAGCTAAATGAGGTATATTACAAGTAATGGAAGGTAACTCGTTTGTTTCGCCTGCATTTGAAGCTATATCACTTATATCCCAAGTGTTTGAAGCTATATCATTTGTTTCGCTTGGATTTGAAGCTAAACCTTCTATATAGCATTGATTTGAAGCTAAACCTTCTACATCTTATTGATTTGAACCTATATCAAGTGATTTGCATGGATTTGAAGCTAATCCTTCTACTTCGCATTGATTTGAAGCTAAGTCATGCGTATCGCATGGATTTTCAAACTAACTCGTTTGATTCGTCTGCATTTGAAGCTATATCACTTATATCCCAAGTGTTTGAAGCTATATCATTTGTTTCGCTTGGATTTGTATCTAAACCTTCTACATAGCATTGATTTAAATCTTAATCATGTGTTTTGCATGGATTTGAAGCTATATCACTTATATCGCAAGTATCTGAAACTAAATCATTTGTTTCGCACGGATTTGAAGCTAAGACATCTAGTTCGCATTGATTTGATGCTAAATCTAGTGTATCGCATGGATTAGAAGCTATCTCGTTTGTTTCGCCTGCATTTGAAGTATATCATTTGTATGGCAAGTATTTGAAGCTAAATGATTTGTGTCGCATGGATTTTAAGCTAAACCTTCTACATCGAATTGATTTGAAGCTAAATCTAGTGTGTCGCATGGATTTGAAGCTAACTCGTTCGTTTCGTCTGCATTTGTATCTATATCACATATATCGCAAGTATTTGAAGCTAAATGATTTCTTTCGCATGGATTTGAAGCTCAACCTTCTACATCGCATTGATTTGAAGCTAAATCATGTGTTTCGCGTGGACTTGAAGCTAACTCGTTGGTTTCGCATGCATTTGAAGCTGTGCCCCTTATATTCGCAAGTATTTGAAGCTAAATCATTTGTTTCGCATGCATTTGAAGTTTAATCATGTGTTTCGCTTGGATTTGAAGCTAACACGTTTGTTTCACATGCAGTTGAAACGAAATCATGTATATCACAATTATTTGAAGCTGAACCATTTGATTCGCTTGGATTTGAAGCTTAGCCTTCTACTTCGCATTGATTTGGAGCTAAATCATGTGTTTTGCATGGATTTGAAGATACATCACTTATATCGCAAGTATCTGAAGCTAAATTATTTGTTTCGCATGGTTTTGAAGCTAAGACATCTAGTTCGCATTGATTTGAAGCTAAATCATGAGTTTCGCATTGATTTGAAGCTAAATCATGCGTATCGCATGGATTTTGAAGCTAACTCGTTTGGTTCGTCTGTATTTGAAGCTATATCACTTATGTCGCAAGTATTTGAAGCTAAATCATTTGTTTCGCATGGATTTGTAGCTAAGGCTTCTACATTGCATTGATTTGCATGTAGATCATGTGTCTCGCTTGGATTTGAAGCTAAGCCTTCTACTTCGAATTGATTTGAAGCTAAATCATGTATTTCGCATGGAACTGAATCTAACTCGTTTGTTTCGCCTGCATTTGAAGCTATATCACTTATATTCGCAAGTATTTGATGCTAAATCATTCGTTTCGCATGGATTTGAAGCTAAGCCTTCTACTTGGCATTGATTTGAAGCTAAATCATCTGTTTCGCTCGGATTTGAAGCTAACACGTTTGTTTCACATGCAGTTGAAACGAAATCATGTATATCACAAGTATTTGAAGCTAAATAATTTGTTTCGCATGGATTTGTAGCTAAGCCTTCTACATCGCTTTGATTTGCATGTAGATCATGTGTCTCGCTTGGATTTGAAGCTAAGCCTTCTACTTCGCATTGATTTGAAGCTAAATCATGTGTTTTGCATGGATTTGAAGCTAACTCATTTGTTTCGCCTGCATTTAAAGCTACATCACTTATATCGCAATTATCTGAAGCTAAATTATTTGTTTCGCATGGCTTTGAAGCTAAGTCTTCTACTTCGCACTCATTAGAAGCTAAGTCATGTGTTTCGCATGGATTTGAAGCTAACTCGTTTGTTCCGCCTGCTTTTGAAGCTATTTCATTTATATCGCAAGTATTTGAATTTAACTCACTTATTTCGCATGGATTAGATGCTAAGCCTTCAATTTCGCATTGATTTGAAGCAAAATCATTTGTTTCCTTCGGATTTGAAGCTAACTCGTTTGTTTCGCATGCAGTTGGTGCTAAATCATGTCTTTCACATGTATTTGAAGATGAACCACTTGAATCGCATGGATTTCAACCTGAGCCTTCTACTTCGCACTGATTTGAAGCTAAATGATTTGTGTCGCATGGATTTGAAGCTAAACCTTCTACATCGCATTGATTTGAAGCTAAATCTAGTGTACCGCATGGATTTGAAGCTAACTCGTCCGTTTCGTCTGCATTTGTTTCTATATCACATATATCGCAAGTATTTGAAGCTAAATGACTTCTTTCGCATGGATTTGAAGCTCAACCTTCTACATCGCATTGATTTGAATCTTAATCATGTGTTTTGCATCGATTTGAAGCTAACTCGTTTGTTTCCTCTGCATTTGAAACTATATCACTTATGTCGCAAGTATCTGAACCTAACTCATTTGTTTCGCATGGATTTGAAGCTCAACCTTCTACATCGCATTGATTTGAATCTTAATCATGTGTTTTGCATCGATTTGAAGCTAACTCGTTTGTTTCCTCTGCATTTGAAACTATATCACTTATGTCGCAAGTATCTGAACCTAAATCATTTGTTTCGCATGGATTTGAAGCTAATCCCTTTACTGCGCGTTGATTTGAAGCTAAATCATGTGTATCCCATGGATTTTGAAGCTAACTCGTTTGATTCGACTGCATTTGAAGCTATATCACTTATACCCCAAGTGTTTGAAGCTAAATCATTTGTTTCGCATGGATTTGAAGCTAAACCTTCTACATCGCTTTGATTTGTAGCTAAATCATGTGTTTCGCTTGGATTTGAAGCTAAATAATGTGTTTTGCATGGATTTGATGCTAACTCATTTGTTTCGCCTGCATTTGAAGCAATTTCATTTATAAGGCAAGTATTTGAAGCTAAATCATTCGTTTCACATGGATTTGAAGCCAAGCCTTCTACTTGGCATTTAAATGAAGCTAAATCATGTGTTTTGCATGGATTTGAAGCTGACTCGTTTGTTCTGTCTGCATTTGGAGCTATATCACTTATATAACAAGTATCTGATGCTAAATCATTTTTTTCGCATGGATTTGAAGATAAACCTTCTACATCGCATTGATTTGAAGCTAAATCATGTGTTTCCCTTGGATATGAAGCTAACTCGTTTGTTTCGCCTGCATTTGAAGTTGTATCACTTATATCCGCAAGTATTTAAAGCTAAATATTTCGTTTCGCATGGATTTGTAGATAAGCCTTCTACTTCGCATTGGTTTGAAGCTGAATCATTTGTTTCGCATGGTTTTGAAGCTAACTCGTTTGATTCGTCTGCTTTTGTAACTATATCACTTATGTCGTAAGTATTTGAAGCTAAATTATTTGTTTCGCATGGATTTGAAGCTAACTCGTTTGTTTCGCCTGCAGTTGAATCCATATCACTTAGATCACAAGTATTTGAAGCTAAATCATTCGGTCCGCATGGATTTGAAGCTAAGCCTCCTTCGTCGCATCGATTTGCATCTAAATCATGTTTTTGGCATGGATTTGAAGTTATCTCGTTCGTTTCGCCTGCATATGAAATTATATCACTTACATCGCAAGTATCTGAAGCTAAATCATTTGTGTCGCATGGACTTAAAGCTATCTCGTTTTTTTTCGCCTCCAGTTGAATCTGTACCACTTATATCCCAAGTGTTTTAAGCTAAATCATTTGTTTCGCATGGATTTGAAGCTAAGCCTTCTACTTCGCATTGGTTGGATCCTAAATCACGTGTTTTGCATGGATTTGAAGCTAAGCCTTCTACATCGCATTGATTTGAAGCAAAATCATGTGTTTCGCATGGATTTGAATCTGACTCGTTTGTTTCGCCTGCATTAGAAGCTGTTTCATTTATACCGCATGCATTTGAAGCTAACTCATTTGTTTAGCCTGGATTTGAAGCTATATCACTTATATCGCAAGTATTTGAAGCTAAATCATTTGTGTCGCGCGGATTTGAAGCTAAACCTTCTACATCGCATTGATTTGAAGCTAAACCTTCTACATCACATTGATTTGAAGCTAGATCATGTGTTACGCTTGGATTTGAAGCTATACATTCTACATCGCATTGATTTGAAGCGAAATCATGTCATTCGATTGGATTTGAAGCTAACTCGTTGGTTTCGTCTGCACTTGTAGTTGTATCATTTATGTCGTAAGTATCTGAAGGTAAACCATTTGTGTCGCATTTTTTTTAAGCTAATCCTTCTATTTCGCATTGATTTGTAGCTAAATCATGTGTTTCGCATGGATTTGAAACTATCTCGTTTGCATCGCTTGCAGTTGAAGCTAAATGAGGTATATTACAAGTAATGGAAGGTAACTCGTTTGTTTCGCCTGCATTTGAAGCTATATCACTTATATCCCAAGTGTTTGAAGCTATATCATTTGTTTCGCTTGGATTTGAAGCTAAACCTTCTACATAGCATTGATTTAAAGCTTAATCATGTGTTTTGCATGGATTTGAAGCTATATCACTTATATAGCAAGTACATGATACTAAATAATTTGTTTCTCATGGATTTGAAGCTAAACCTCCTACATCGCATTAATTTGCAGATAAATCATGTGTTTCGCATATACTTGGAGCTAGCTCGTTTGTTTCGCCTGCATTTGAGTCTATATCACTTATATCGCAAATATTTGGAGCTAAATCATTTGTATCGCATGCATTTGAGGCTTAATCATGTGTTTCGCATGGTTTTTGCTGCAAACTCGTGTGATTCGACTGCATTTGAAGTATATCATTTGTATGGCAAGTATTTGAAGCTAAATGATTTGTGTCGCATGGATTTGAAGCTAACTCATTCGATTCGCCTGCATTTGAAGCTATATCACTTATATCGCAAGTATCTGAAACTAAATCATTTGTTTCGCATGGATTTGAAGCTAAGACATCTAGTTTGCATTGATTTGATGCTAAATCTAGTGTATCGCATGGATTAGAAGCTATCTCGTTTGTTTCGCCTGCATTTGAAGTATATCATTTGTCTGGCAAGTATTTGAAGCTAAATGATTTGTTTCTCATGGATTTGAAGCTAAACCTCCTACATCGCATTAATTTGCAGATAAATCATGTGTTTCGCATATACTTGATGCTAACTCGTTTGTTTCGCCTGCATTTGAGTCTATATCACTTATATCGCAAGTATTTGGAGCTAAATCATTTGTTTCGCATGCATTTGAAGCTTAATCATGTGTTTCGCATGGTTTTTGCAGCAAACTCGTTTGATTCGACTGCATTTGTAGTATATCATTTGTATGGCAAGTATTTGAAGCTAAATGATTTGTTTCGCATGGATTTGAAGCTAACTCGTTTGTTTCGCCTGCAGTTGAATCCATATCACTTATATCACAAGTATTTGAAGCTAAATCATTCGTTCCGCATGGATTTGAAGCTAAGCCTTCTTCGTCGCATCGATTTGCATCTAAATCATGTTTTTGGCATGGATTTGAAGTTATCTCGTTCGTTTCGCCTGCATATGAAATTATATCACTTACATCGCAAGTATCTGAAGCTAAATCATTTGTGTCGCATGGACTTAAAGCTATCTCGTTTTTTTTCGCCTCCAGTTGAATCTGTACCACTTATATCCCAAGTGTTTGAAGCTAAATCATTTGTTTCGCATATATTTGAAGTTACTCGTTTGCTTCCCCTGCATTTGAAGCTATATCACTTATATCGCAAGTTCCTTTGCTAAATCATTTGTTTTGCATGGATTTGATGCTAAACCTTCTACATCCCATTGATTTGCAGCTAAATCATGTGTTTCGCATGGATTTGATGCTAACTCGTTTGTTCTGTATGCATTTGGAGCTACCTCATTTATGTCGCAGGTATTTGATGCTAAATCATTTTTTTCGCATGGATTTGAAGATAAACCTTCTACATCGCATTGATTTGAAGCTGAGTCATGTGTTTCGATTGGACTCGATGCTAATACGTTTGTTTCGCATCAGCTTGAAGCTAAATCATGTATATCACAAGTATTTGAAGCTAAACCATCTGCTTCGAATGGAATTGAAGCTAAAACTTCTACTTCGCATTGATTTGAAGCTAAATCATGTGTTTCGCTTGGATTTGGAGCTAACTCGTTTGTTTCGCATGCAGGAGAATCTAAATCATGTATATCACAAGTATTTGAAGCTAAATCATTTGATTCGAATGGATTTGAACCTAAGCGTTCTACTTCGCAATCTTTTGAAGCTAAATCATTCGAATTCGCATGGATATGAAGCTAAGCCTTCTAATTCGCATTGTTTTCAAGCTAAATAATGTATTTCGCGTGGATTCGAAGCTAACTCGTCTGTTTCGAATGCAGCTTGAAGCTAAATCATGTATATGACAAGTATTTGAAGCTAAACCAATTGATTCGCATGGATTTGGAGATAAGCCTTTTACTTCGTTTTGATTTGAAGTTAAATCATGTGATCCGCATGGATTTGAAGCTAACTCGTTTGTTTCGCTTGCATTTGAAGCTCTTTCATTTATAATGCAAGTATTTGAAGCTAAATCATTCGTTTCGCATGGATTTGAAGCTAAGCCTTCTAATTCGCATTGTTTTAAAGCTAAATAATGTATTTCGCGTGGACTGGAAGCTTACTCGTCTGTTTCGAATGCAGCTGCAGCTAAATCATGTATATCACAATGTTTGAATCTAAACCATTTGTATCGCATGGATTTGAAGATTAGCCTTCTACTTCGTATTGATTTGAAGTTAAATCATGTGATCCGCATGGATTTCAAGCTAAGCCTTCTACGTCGCATTGATTTGCATCTAAATCCCTGTGTTTCGCATGGATATGATGCTAACTCGTTCGTTTCGCATGTATTTGAAGCTAAACCTACTACATCGCATTGTTTTGAAGCTAAATCATGTGTATCGCATGGATTTTGAAGCTAACACGTTTCATTCGCCTGCATTTGAAGCTGTATCACTTATATTCGCAAGTATTTAAAGCTAAATCTTTCGTTTCGCACGGATTTGTAGATAATTCTTCTACTTCGCATTGATTTGAAGCTAAATCATTTGTTTCGCATGGTTTTGAAGCTAAGACATCTAGTTCGCATTGATTTGAAGCTAAATCATGAGTTTCGCATTGATTTGAAGCTAAATCATGTGTATCTCATGGATTATGAAGCTAACTCGTTTGTTCCGTTTGCATTTGAATATATATCATGTTTATCACAAGTATCTGAAGCTAAATCATTCGTTTCGCATGAATTTGAATCCAAGCCTTCTACTTCGAATTGATTTGAAGCTAAATCATGTGTATTTCGCATGGATCGGTAGCTAACTCGTTTGTTTCGCCTGCATTTGAATCTATATCACATATTTTCGCAAGTATTTTATGCTAAATCATTCGTTTCGCATGGATTTGAAGCTAAGCCTTCTACTTCGCATTGATTTGAAGCTAAATCATGTGATTCGCTTCTATTTGAAGCTACGTCGTTTGTTTCGCATTCAGCTGAAGCTAAATAGTGTGTATCAAAAGTATGTGTAGCTAAACCATTTGTTTCTAATTGATTTGAAGCTAAACCTTCTACTTCGCTTTGATTTGAAGCTAAATCAAGTGTTTTGCATGGATTTGATGCTAACTCGTTTGTTTCCCCTGCATTTGAAGCTATATCACTTATCTCGCAACTATATGAAGCTAAATCAATTGTTTCTCATGTATTTGAAGCTAAGCCTTCTACTTCTCATTGATTTGAAGCTAAATCATGTGTTTCCCTTGGATATGAAGCTAACTCGTTTGTTCTGTCTGCATTTGGAGCTATATCACTTATATAACAAGTATCTGATGCTAAATCATTTTTTTAGCATGGATTTGAAGATAAACCTTCTACATCGCATTGATTTGAAGCTAACTCGTTTGTTTCGCATGCAGTTGAATCTATATCATGTATATCACAAGTATTAGAAGCTAAACCGTTTGTATCGCATGGATTTGAAGCTAAGCCTTCTACTGCGCATTGATTTGAACCTAGACCATGTGTTTCGCTTGGATTTGAAGCTAAATCATTTGCTTCGCATATGTTTGAAGTTACTCGTTTGCTTCCCCTGCATTTGAAGCTATATCACTTATATCGCAAGTTCCTTTGCTAAATCATTTGTTTTGCATGGATTTGATGCTAAACCTTCTACATCCCATTGATTTGCAGCTAAATCATGTGTTTCGCATGGATTTGATGCTAACTCGTTTGTTCTGTATGCATTTGAAGCTACCTCATTTATGTCGCAGGTATTTGATGCTAAATCATTTTTTTCGCATGGATTTGAAGATAAACCTTCTACATCGCATTGATTTGAAGCTGAGTCATGTGTTTCGATTGGACTCGATGCTAATACGTTTGTTTCGCATCAGGTTGAAGCTAAATCATGTATATCACAAGTATTTGAAGCTAAACCATTTGTTTCGCATGGATTTGAAGCTAACCCTTCCACTTGGCATTTAAATGAAGCTAAATCATGTGTTTTGCATCGATTTGAAGCTGACTCGTTTGTTCTGTCTGCATTTGGAGCTATATCACTTATATAACAAATATCTGATGCTAAATCATTTTTTTCGCATGGATTTGAAGATAAACCTTCTACATCGCATTGATTTGAAGCTGAGTCATGTGTTCCGATTGGACTCGATGCTAACACGATTGTTTCGCATCAGGTTGAAGCTAAATCATGTATATCACAAGTATTTGAAGCTAAACCATTTGCTTCGAATGGAATTGAAGCTAATACTTCTACTTCGCATTGATTTGAAGCTAAATCATGTGTTTCGCTTGGATTTGGAGCTAACTCGTTTGTTTCGCATGCAGCTTGAAGCTAAATCATGTATATGACAAGTATTTGAAGCTAAACCAATTGATTCGCATGGATTTGAAGATAAGCCTTTTACTTCGTATTGATTTGAAGTTAAATCATGTGATCCGCATGGATTTGAAGCTAACTCGTTTGTTTCGCTTGCATTTGAAGCTCTTTCATTTATAATGCAAGTATTTGAAGCTAAATCATTCGTTTCGCATGGATTTGAAGCTAAGCCTTCTAATTCGCATTGTTTTAAAGCTAAATAATGTATTTCGCGTGGATTGGAATCTTACTCGTCTGTTTCGAATGCAGCTGCAGCTAAATCATGTATATCACAATGTTTGAATCTAAACCATTTGTATCGCATGGATTTGAAGATTAGCCTTCTACTTCGTATTGATTTGAAGTTAAATCATGTGATCCGCATGGATTTCAAGCTAAGCCTTCTACGTCGCATTGATTTGCATCTAAATCCCTCTGTTTCGCATGGATATGATGCTAACTCGTTCGTTTCGTATGTATTTGAAGCTTAACCTTCTACATCGCATTGTTTTGAAGCTAAATCATGTGTATCGCATGGATTTTGAAGCTAACACGTTTCATTCGTCTACATTTGAAGCTATATCACTTATATCCCAAGTGTTTGAAGCTAAATCATTTGTTTCGCGTGGATTCGAAGCTAAACCTTCTACATTGCATTGATTTGAAGCTGTCATGTGTTTCGCTTGGATTTGAAGCTAAACCTTCTACTTCGCTTTGATTTGAAGCTAAATCAAGTGTTTTGCATGGATTTGATGCTAACTCGTTTGTTTCGCCTGCATTTGAAGCTATATCACTTATATTCGCAAGTATTTAAAGCTAAATCTTTCGTTTCGCATGGATTTGAAGCTAAACCTTAAACATCCCATGGATTTGAAGCTAAATCATGTGTTTGGCATGGATTTGATGCTAAGCCTTCTACATCGCATTGATTTGCAGCTGAATCGTGTGTTTCGCATGGATTTGAAGCTAACGCGTTCGTTTCGCCTGTATTTGAAGCTATATCACTTATATCGCAAGTATTTGAAGCTGAATCTTTCGTTTCGAACGAATTTGAAGCTGAACATTCTACATGGCATTGATTTGAAGCTAAATCATGTGTTTCGCATGGATTTGAAGCTAACTCGTTTGTTTCGCATGCAGTAGAAGCTAAATCATGTCTTTCATAATTATTTGAAGATAAACCATTTGAATCGCATTGATTTGAACCTGAGCCTTCTACTTCGCACTGATTTGCAGCTAAATAATGTGTTTCGCATGGATTTTAAGCTAAACCTTCTACATCCCATGGATTTGAAGCTAAATCTTGTGTTTGGCATGGCTTTGAAGCTAAACCTTCTACATCGCATTGATTTGCAGCTGAATCATGTGTTTGGCATGAATTTGAAGCTAACTCGTTCGTTTCGCCTGTATTTGAAGCTTGATCACATATATCGCAAGTATTTGAAGCTAAATCATGTGTTTCGCTTGGATTTGAAGCTAAACCTTCTACATCGCATTGATTTGAAGCTAAATCGTGTGTTTCGCATGGGTTTGAAGCTAACTCGTTTGTTTCTCCTGCATTTGAAGCTATATCAATTATATCGCAAGTATCTGATGCTAAATCATTTGTTTCGCATGGATTTGAAGCTGAACCTTCTACATCGCAATTGATTTGCAGCTTAATCATGTGTTTTGCATGGATTTGAAGCTAACTCGTTTGTTTCCCCCGCATTTGAAGCTATATCACTTATATAACAAGTATCTGATGCTAAATCATGTGTTTCGCATGGATTTGAAGCTAACTTGTTTGTTTCGCATGCAGTTGTAGCTACATAATGTATATCACAAGAATATGTAGCTAAACCATTTGTTACGCATGGATTTTAAGCTGAACCTTCTACATCGCATTGGTTTGAAGCTAAATTCATGTGTTTCGCATGCAGTTGAATCTATATCATGTATATCACAAGTATTAGAAGCTAAACCGTTTGTATCGCATGGATTTGAAGCGAAACCTTCTACATCGCATTGATTTGCTGCTAAATCATGTGTTTCGCATGTATTTGAAGCTGACTCGTTCGTTGCGCATGCAGTTAAATCTAAATAACGTATATCACACGTATTTGTATCTAAACCATTTGTTTCGCATGGATTTGAATCTAAGCCATCTACTTCGCATTGATTTGAAGCTAAATCACGTGTATCGCATGAATTTCAAAGCTAACTCGTTTGTTTCGCCTTCATTTGAAGCTATGTCACTTATATCGCAAGTATTTGAAGCTAAATAATTAGTGTCGCTTGGATTTGAAGCTAAGCCTCCTACTTCGCACTCATTAGAAGCTAAATCATGTGTTTAGCTTGGATCTGATGCTAGCTCGTTTGATTCGTCTACATTTGAAGCTATATCACTTATATCCCAAGTGTTTGAATGTAACTCACTTATTTCGCATGGCTTAGATGCTAAGCATTCAATTTCGCATTGATTTGAAGCAAAATCATGTGTTTCGCATGGATTTGAATCTGACTCGTTTGTTTCGCCTGCATTAGAAGCTGTTTCATTTATACCGCATGCATTTGAAGCTAACTCATTTGTTTAGCCTGGATTTGAAGCTATATCACTTATATCGCAAGTATTTGAAGCTAAATCATTTGTGTCGCGCGGATTTGAAGCTAAACCTTCTACATCGCATTGATTTGAAGCTAAACCTTCTACATCACATTGATTTGAAGCTAGATCATGTGTTACGCTTGGATTTGAAGCTATACATTCTACATCGCATTGATTTGAAGCGAAATCATGTCATTCGATTGGATTTGAAGCTAACTCGTTGGTTTCGTCTGCACTTGTAGTTGTATCATTTATGTCGTAAGTATCTGAAGGTAAACCATTTGTGTCGCATTTTTTTTAAGCTAATCCTTCTATTTCGCATTGATTTGTAGCTAAATCATGTGTTTCGCATGGATTTGAAACTATCTCGTTTGCATCGCTTGCAGTTGAAGCTAAATGAGGTATATTACAAGTAATGGAAGGTAACTCGTTTGTTTCGCCTGCATTTGAAGCTATATCACTTATATCCCAAGTGTTTGAAGCTATATCATTTGTTTCGCTTGGATTTGAAGCTAAACCTTCTACATAGCATTGATTTAAAGCTTAATCATGTGTTTTGCATGGATTTGAAGCTATATCACTTATATAGCAAGTACATGATACTAAATAATTTGTTTCTCATGGATTTGAAGCTAAACCTCCTACATCGCATTAATTTGCAGATAAATCATGTGTTTCGCATATACTTGGAGCTAGCTCGTTTGTTTCGCCTGCATTTGAGTCTATATCACTTATATCGCAAATATTTGGAGCTAAATCATTTGTATCGCATGCATTTGAGGCTTAATCATGTGTTTCGCATGGTTTTTGCTGCAAACTCGTGTGATTCGACTGCATTTGAAGTATATCATTTGTATGGCAAGTATTTGAAGCTAAATGATTTGTGTCGCATGGATTTGAAGCTAACTCATTCGATTCGCCTGCATTTGAAGCTATATCACTTATATCGCAAGTATCTGAAACTAAATCATTTGTTTCGCATGGATTTGAAGCTAAGACATCTAGTTTGCATTGATTTGATGCTAAATCTAGTGTATCGCATGGATTAGAAGCTATCTCGTTTGTTTCGCCTGCATTTGAAGTATATCATTTGTATGGCAAGTATTTGAAGCTAAATGATTTGTTTCGCATGGATTTGAAGCTAACTCGTTTGTTTCGCCTGCAGTTGAATCCATATCACTTATATCACAAGTATTTGAAGCTAAATCATTCGTTCCGCATGGATTTGAAGCTAAGCCTTCTTCGTCGCATCGATTTGCATCTAAATCATGTTTTTGGCATGGATTTGAAGTTATCTCGTTCGTTTCGCCTGCATATGAAATTATATCACTTACATCGCAAGTATCTGAAGCTAAATCATTTGTGTCGCATGGACTTAAAGCTATCTCGTTTTTTTTCGCCTCCAGTTGAATCTGTACCACTTATATCCCAAGTGTTTGAAGCTAAATCATTTGTTTCGCATATATTTGAAGTTACTCGTTTGCTTCCCCTGCATTTGAAGCTATATCACTTATATCGCAAGTTCCTTTGCTAAATCATTTGTTTTGCATGGATTTGATGCTAAACCTTCTACATCCCATTGATTTGCAGCTAAATCATGTGTTTCGCATGGATTTGATGCTAACTCGTTTGTTCTGTATGCATTTGGAGCTACCTCATTTATGTCGCAGGTATTTGATGCTAAATCATTTTTTTCGCATGGATTTGAAGATAAACCTTCTACATCGCATTGATTTGAAGCTGAGTCATGTGTTTCGATTGGACTCGATGCTAATATGTTTGTTTCGCATCAGCTTGAAGCTAAATCATGTATATCACAAGTATTTGAAGCTAAACCATTTGCTTCGAATGGAATTGAAGCTAAAACTTCTACTTCGCATTGATTTGAAGCTAAATCATGTGTTTCGCTTGGATTTGGAGCTAACTCGTTTGTTTCGCATGCAGGAGAATCTAAATCATGTATATCACAAGTATTTGAAGCTAAATCATTTGATTCGAATGGATTTGAACCTAAGCGTTCTACTTCGCAATCTTTTGAAGCTAAATCATTCGAATTCGCATGGATATGAAGCTAATCCTTCTAATTCGCATTGTTTTCAAGCTAAATAATGTATTTCGCGTGGACTGGAAGCTTACTCGTCTGTTTCGAATGCAGCTGCAGCTAAATCATGTATATCACAATGTTTGAATCTAAACCATTTGTATCGCATGGATTTGAAGATTAGCCTTCTACTTCGTATTGATTTGAAGTTAAATCATGTGATCCGCATGGATTTCAAGCTAAGCCTTCTACGTCGCATTGATTTGCATCTAAATCCCTGTGTTTCGCATGGATATGATGCTAACTCGTTCGTTTCGCATGTATTTGAAGCTAAACCTTCTACATCGCATTGTTTTGAAGCTAAATCATGTGTATCGCATGGATTTTGAAGCTAACACGTTTCATTCGCCTGCATTTGAAGCTGTATCACTTATATTCGCAAGTATTTAAAGCTAAATCTTTCGTTTCGCACGGATTTGTAGATAATTCTTCTACTTCGCATTGATTTGAAGCTAAATCATTTGTTTCGCATGGTTTTGAAGCTAAGACATCTAGTTCGCATTGATTTGAAGCTAAATCATGAGTTTCGCATTGATTTGAAGCTAAATCATGTGTATCTCATGGATTATGAAGCTAACTCGTTTGTTCCGCTTGCATTTGAATATATATCATGTTTATCACAAGTATCTGAAGCTAAATCATTCGTTTCGCATGAATTTGAATCCAAGCCTTCTACTTCGAATTGATTTGAAGCTAAATCATGTGTATTTCGCATGGATCGGTAGCTAACTCGTTTGTTTCGCCTGCATTTGAATCTATATCACATATTTTCGCAAGTATTTTATGCTAAATCATTCGTTTCGCATGGATTTGAAGCTAAGCCTTCTACTTCGCATTGATTTGAAGCTAAATCATGTGATTCGCTTCTATTTGAAGCTACGTCGTTTGTTTCGCATTCAGCTGAAGCTAAATAGTGTGTATCAAAAGTATGTGTAGCTAAACCATTTGTTTCTAATTGATTTGAAGCTAAACCTTCTACTTCGCTTTGATTTGAAGCTAAATCAAGTGTTTTGCATGGATTTGATGCTAACTCGTTTGTTTCCCCTGCATTTGAAGCTATATCACTTATCTCGCAACTATATGAAGCTAAATCAATTGTTTCTCATGTATTTGAAGCTAAGCCTTCTACTTCTCATTGATTTGAAGCTAAATCATGTGTTTCCCTTGGATATGAAGCTAACTCGTTTGTTCTGTCTGCATTTGGAGCTATATCACTTATATAACAAGTATCTGATGCTAAATCATTTTTTTAGCATGGATTTGAAGATAAACCTTCTACATCGCATTGATTTGAAGCTAACTCGTTTGTTTCGCATGCAGTTGAATCTATATCATGTATATCACAAGTATTAGAAGCTAAACCGTTTGTATCGCATGGATTTGAAGCTAAGCCTTCTACTGCGCATTGGTTTGAACCTAGACCATGTGTTTCGCTTGGATTTGAAGCTAAATCATTTGCTTCGCATATGTTTGAAGTTACTCGTTTGCTTCCCCTGCATTTGAAGCTATATCACTTATATCGCAAGTTCCTTTGCTAAATCATTTGTTTTGCATGGATTTGATGCTAAACCTTCTACATCCCATTGATTTGCAGCTAAATCATGTGTTTCGCATGGATTTGATGCTAACTCGTTTGTTCTGTATGCATTTGAAGCTACCTCATTTATGTCGCAGGTATTTGATGCTAAATCATTTTTTTCGCATGGATTTGAAGATAAACCTTCTACATCGCATTGATTTGAAGCTGAGTCATGTGTTTCGATTGGACTCGATGCTAATACGTTTGTTTCGCATCAGGTTGAAGCTAAATCATGTATATCACAAGTATTTGAAGCTAAACCATTTGTTTCGCATGGATTTGAAGCTAACCCTTCCACTTGGCATTTAAATGAAGCTAAATCATGTGTTTTGCATCGATTTGAAGCTGACTCGTTTGTTCTGTCTGCATTTGGAGCTATATCACTTATATAACAAATATCTGATGCTAAATCATTTTTTTCGCATGGATTTGAAGATAAACCTTCTACATCGCATTGATTTGAAGCTGAGTCATGTGTTCCGATTGGACTCGATGCTAACACGATTGTTTCGCATCAGGTTGAAGCTAAATCATGTATATCACAAGTATTAGAAGCTAAACCATTTGCTTCGAATGGAATTGAAGCTAATACTTCTACTTCGCATTGATTTGAAGCTAAATCATGTGTTTCGCTTGGATTTGGAGCTAACTCGTTTGTTTCGCATGCAGCTTGAAGCTAAATCATGTATATGACAAGTATTTGAAGCTAAACCAATTGATTCGCATGGATTTGAAGATAAGCCTTTTACTTCGTATTGATTTGAAGTTAAATCATGTGATCCGCATGGATTTGAAGCTAACTCGTTTGTTTCGCTTGCATTTGAAGCTCTTTCATTTATAATGCAAGTATTTGAAGCTAAATCATTCGTTTCGCATGGATTTGAAGCTAAGCCTTCTAATTCGCATTGTTTTAAAGCTAAATAATGTATTTCGCGTGGATTGGAAGCTTACTCGTCTGTTTCGAATGCAGCTGCAGCTAAATCATGTATATCACAATGTTTGAATCTAAACCATTTGTATCGCATGGATTTGAAGATTAGCCTTCTACTTCGTATTGATTTGAAGTTAAATCATGTGATCCGCATGGATTTCAAGCTAAGCCTTCTACGTCGCATTGATTTGCATCTAAATCCCTCTGTTTCGCATGGATATGATGCTAACTCGTTCGTTTCGTATGTATTTGAAGCTTAACCTTCTACATCGCATTGTTTTGAAGCTAAATCATGTGTATCGCATGGATTTTGAAGCTAACACGTTTCATTCGTCTACATTTGAAGCTATATCACTTATATCCCAAGTGTTTGAAGCTAAATCATTTGTTTCGCGTGGATTCGAAGCTAAACCTTCTACATTGCATTGATTTGAAGCTGTCATGTGTTTCGCTTGGATTTGAAGCTAAACCTTCTACTTCGCTTTGATTTGAAGCTAAATCAAGTGTTTTGCATGGATTTGATGCTAACTCGTTTGTTTCCCCTGCATTTGAAGCTATATCACTTATCTCGCAACTATATGAAGCTAAATCAATTGTTTCTCATGTATTTGAAGCTAAGCCTTCTACTTCTCATTGATTTGAAGCTAAATCATGTGTTTCCCTTGGATATGAAGCTAACTCGTTTGTTTCGCCTGCATTTGAAGCTGTATCACTTATATTCGCAGGTATTTAAAACTAAATCTTTCGTTTCGCATGGATTTGTAGATAAGCCTTCTACTTCGCATTGATTTGAAGCTAAATCATTTGTTTCGCATGGCTTTGAAGCTAAGACATCTAGTTCGCATTGATTTGAAGCTAACTCGTTTGTTTCGCATGCAGTTGAATCTATATCATGTATATCACAAGTATTAGAAGCTAAACCGTTTGTATCGCATGGATTTGAAGCTAAGCCTTCTACTGCGCATTGATTTGAACCTAGACCATGTGTTTCGCTTGGATTTGAAGCTAAATCATTTGCTTCGCATATGTTTGAAGTTACTCGTTTGCTTCCCCTGCATTTGAAGCTATATCACTTATATCGCAAGTTCCTTTGCTAAATCATTTGTTTTGCATGGATTTGATGCTAAACCTTCTACATCCCATTGATTTGCAGCTAAATCATGTGTTTCGCATGGATTTGATGCTAACTCGTTTGTTCTGTATGCATTTGAAGCTACCTCATTTATGTCGCAGGTATTTGATGCTAAATCATTTTTTTCGCATGGATTTGAAGATAAACCTTCTACATCGCATTGATTTGAAGCTGAGTCATGTGTTTCGATTGGACTCGATGCTAATACGTTTGTTTCGCATCAGGTTGAAGCTAAATCATGTATATCACAAGTATTTGAAGCTAAACCATTTGTTTCGCATGGATTTGAAGCTAACCCTTCTACTTGGCATTTAAATGAAGCTAAATCATGTGTTTTGCATCGATTTGAAGCTGACTCGTTTGTTCTGTCTGTATTTGGAGCTATATCACTTATATAACAAATATCTGATGCTAAATCATTTTTTTCGCATGGATTTGAAGATAAACCTTCTACATCGCATTGATTTGAAGCTGAGTCATGTGTTCCGATTGGACTCGATGCTAACACGATTGTTTCGCATCAGGTTGAAGCTAAATCATGTATATCACAAGTATTTGAAGCTAAATCATTCGTTTCGCATGGATTTGAAGCTAAGCCTTCTAATTCGCATTGTTTTAAAGCTAAATAATGTATTTCGCGTGGATTGGAAGCTTACTCGTCTGTTTCGAATGCAGCTGCAGCTAAATCATGTATATCACAATGTTTGAATCTAAACCATTTGTATCGCATGGATTTGAAGATTAGCCTTCTACTTCGTATTGATTTGAAGTTAAATCATGTGATCCGCATGGATTTCAAGCTAAGCCTTCTACGTCGCATTGATTTGCATCTAAATCCCTCTGTTTCGCATGGATATGATGCTAACTCGTTCGTTTCGTATGTATTTGAAGCTTAACCTTCTACATCGCATTGTTTTGAAGCTAAATCATGTGTATCGCATGGATTTTGAAGCTAACACGTTTCATTCGTCTACATTTGAAGCTATATCACTTATATCCCAAGTGTTTGAAGCTAAATCATTTGTTTCGCGTGGATTCGAAGCTAAACCTTCTACATTGCATTGATTTGAAGCTGTCATGTGTTTCGCTTGGATTTGAAGCTAAACCTTCTACTTCGCTTTGATTTGAAGCTAAATCAAGTGTTTTGCATGGATTTGATGCTAACTCGTTTGTTTCCCCTGCATTTGAAGCTATATCACTTATCTCGCAACTATATGAAGCTAAATCAATTGTTTCTCATGTATTTGAAGCTAAGCCTTCTACTTCTCATTGATTTGAAGCTAAATCATGTGTTTCCCTTGGATATGAAGCTAACTCGTTTGTTTCGCCTGCATTTGAAGCTGTATCACTTATATTCGCAGGTATTTAAAACTAAATCTTTCGTTTCGCATGGATTTGTAGATAAGCCTTCTACTTCGCATTGATTTGAAGCTAAATCATTTGTTTCGCATGGCTTTGAAGCTAAGAAATCTAGTTCGCAATGATTTGAAGCTAAATCATGAGTTTCGCATTGATTTGAATCTAAATCATGTGTATCTCATGGATTCTGAAGCTAACTCGTTTGATTCGTCTGCATTTCAAGCTATATCACTTATATCGCAAGTATTTGAAGCTAAATTATTTGTTTCGAATGGATTTGAAGCTAACTCGTTTGTTTCGCCTGCAGTTGAATCCATATCACTTATATCACAAGTATTTGAAGCTAAATCATGTGTCTCGCATGGATTTGAAGCTAAATCATGTGTTTGGCTTGGATTTGAAGCTTAGCCTTCTACATCGCATTGATTTGCAGCTGAATCATGTGTTTGGCATGGATTTGGAGCTGACTCGTTCGTTTCGCCTGTATTTGAAGCTAGATCACGTATATCGCAAGTACTTGAAGCTAAATCTTGTGTTTCGCTTGGATTTGAAGCTTAGCCTTCTACTTCGCATTGATTTGAAGCTAAATCATTTGTTTTGCATGGAATTGAATCTACCTCGTTTGTTCCTCCAGCTTTTGAAGCTATATCACTTATATCGGAAGTATTTGAAGCTAAATCATGTGTGTCGTATGGATTTGAAGCTGAACGTTCTACATCGCATTGATTTGAAGCTAAATCATGTGTTTCGCATGGATTTGAAGCTAATTCGTCTGTTTCGCCTGTAGTTGAATCTACATCACATACATCGCAAGTAAATGAAGCTAAATCATTTGTTTCCAATGGATTTGAAGATAAACCTTCTACATCGCATGGATTTGAAGCTAACTCGTTTGTTTCCCCTGAATTTGAAGCTATATCACTTATATAACAAGTATCTGATGCTAAATCATTTGTTTCGCATGGATTTGAAGCTATCTCGTTTGGTTCGACTGCATTTGAAGCCATATCACCTATATCGCAAGTATCTAATTCTAAATCATTTGTTTCGCATGGATTTGAAGCTAAACCTTCTACATCGCATTGATTTGCAGCTAAATCATGTGTTTCGCATGGATTTGAAGCTAATCCTCATACTTCGCATTGATTTGAAGCTAAGTCATGTGTATCGCATGGATTTTGAAGCTAACTCGTTTGATTTGTCTGCATTTGAATCTATATCACTTACATCCCAAGTGTTTGAAGGTAAATCATTTGTTTCGCATGGATTTGAAGCTAAACCTACTACATAGCATTGATTTGAAGATTAATTGTGTGTTTTGCATGGATTTGAGGCTAACTCGTTTGTTTCCCCTGCATTTGAAGCTATATCACTTATATCGCAAGTATCTGATGCTAAATCATTTTTTTCGCATGGATTTGAAGCTAAACCTTCTACATAGCATTGATTTGAAGCTAAACCTTCTACATCGCATTGACGTGCAGCTAAATCATGTGTTTCGCATGTATTTGAAGCTGACTCGTTTGTTGCGCATGCAGTTGAATCTAAATAATGTATATCACAAGTATTTGTATCTAAACCATTTGTTTCGCATGGATTTGAATCTAAGCCTTGTACTTCGAGTTGATTTGAAGCTAAATCATGTGTAACGCTTGGATTTGAAGCTAACTCGTTTTTATCCCCTGAATTTGAAGCTATATCACTTATAAAGCAAGTATCTGGTGCTAAATTATTTGTTTCGCATGGATTGGAAGCTAAACCTTCTACATCGCTTTGATTTGCAGCTAAATCATGTGTTTTGCATGGATTTGAAGCTAACTCGTTTTTATCCCCTGAATTTGAAGCTATATCACTTATATAGCAAGTATCTGGTGCTAAATTATTTGTTTCGCATGGATTGGAAGCTAAACCTTCTACATCGCGTTGATTTGAAGCTAAATCATTTGTTTCGCATGGAATTGAAGCTACCTCGTCTGTTCCTCCAGCTTTTGAAGCTATAGCACTTATATCGCAAGTATTTGAAGCTAAATCATATGTGTAGCATGGATTTGAAGCTGAACCTTCTACGTCGCATTGATTTGAAGCTAAATCTTGTGTTTCGCATGGATTTGAAGCTAACTCGTTTGTTTCGCATGCTTTTGTAGCTAAATAATGTATATCACAAGTATTTGTAGCTAAACCATTTGTTTCGCATGGATTTGAAGCTAAGCCTTCTACATCGCATTGATTTGAAGCTAAATCATGTGTTTCGCTTGGTTTTGAAGCTAAGACATCTAGTTCGCATTGATTTGAAGCTAAATCATGAGTTTCGCATTGATTTGAATCTAAATCATGTGTATCTCATGGATTTTGAAGCTAACTCGTTTGATTCGTCTGCATTTCAAGCTATATCACTTATATCGCAAGCATCTGAAGCTAAATCATTTGTTTCCCATGGATTTGAAGCTACACCTTCTACATCGCATTGATTTGTAGCTAAATCATGTGTTTTGCTTGGATTTGAAGCTAACTCGTTTGTTTCGCCTGCATTTGAAGCTATATCACTTATATAACTAGTATCTGATGCTAAATCATTTGTTTCGCATGGATTTGAAGCTAAACCTTCTACATCGCATTGATTTGCAGCTAAATCATGTGTTTCGCATAGATTTGTAGCTAACTCGTTTGTTTCGCCTGCATTTGAAGCTATATCACTTATATAACAAGTATCTGATGCTAAATCATTTGTTTCGCATGGATTTGAAGCTAAACCATCTACATCGCGTTGATTTGAAGCTAAATCATGTGTTTCGCATGTATTTGAATCTGACTCGTTTGTTGCGCATGCAGTTGAATCTAAATAATGTATATCACAAGTATTTGTATCTAAACCATTTGTTTCGCATGGATTTGAATCTAAGCCTTGTACTTCGAGTTGATTTGAAGCTAAATCATGTGTTTTGCATGGATTTGAAGCTAACTCGTTTTTATCCCCTGAATTTGAAGCTATATCACTTATATAGCAAGTATCTGGTGCTAAATTATTTGTTTCGCATGGATTGGAAGCTAAACCTTCTACATCGCATTGATTTGCAGCTAAATCATGTGTTTTGCATGGATTTGAAGCTAACTCGTTTGTTTCCCCTGAATTTGAAGCTATATCACTTATATCGCAAGTATTTCATTCCAAAATCATTTGCTTCGCACGGATTTGAAGCTAAACCTTCTACTTCGCATTGATTTGAAGCCAAGTCATGAGTTTCACATGGTTTTGGAGCTAACTCGTTTGCTTCCCCTGCATTTGAAGCTATATCACGTATATCGCAATTATTTGAAGATAAATCATTTGTTTCGCATGGATTTGAATCTAAGCCTTGTCCTTCCAATTGATTTGAAGCTAATTCATGTCTTTCTTATGGATTTGAAGCTAAACCTTCTACATCGCATTGATTTGCAGCTAAATCATTTGTTTCGTATGGATTTGAAGCTATCTCCTTTGTTTCGCCTGAATTTGAAACTATATCACTTATGTAGCAAGTATCTTAACCTAAATCATTTCTTTCGCATGGATTTGAAGCTAATCCCTTTACTGCGCGTTGATTTGAAGCTGAATCATGTGTATCCCATGGATTTTGAAGCTAACACGTTTGATTCGACCGCATTTGAATCTAAATCACTTATATCCCTAGTGTTTGAAGCTAAATCTCTTGTTTCGCATGGATTTGAAGCTAAAGCTTCTACATCGCATTGATTTGAATCTAAATTATGTGTTTCGCTTGGATTTGAAGGTAACTAGTTCGTTGCGCATGCAGTTAAATCTAAATAACGTATGTCACAAGTATGTGTAGCTAAACCATTTGTTTCGCATGGATTTGAATCTAAACCTTCTATATAGCATTGATTTGAAGCTAAACCTTCTACATCTTATTGATTTGAAACAAAATCATTTGATTCGCATGGATTTGAAGCTAATCCTTCTACTTCGCATTGATTTGAAGCTAAGTCATGCGTATCGCATGGATTTTGAAGCAAACTCATTTGATTCGTGTGCATTTGAAGCTATATTGCTCATATCCCAAGTATTTGAAGCTATATCATTTTCTTTCGCTTGGATTTGAAGCTAAACCTTCTACATAGCATTGATTTGAAGCTTAATCATGTGTTTTGCATGGATTTGAAGCTAAACCTTCAACATCGCATTGGATTTGGAGCTAAGCCTTCTACTGCGCATTGATTTGAAGCTAGATCATGCGTTTCGCTTGGGTTTGAAGTTACCTCGGTTGTTTCGCCTGCATTTGAAGCTATTCCATTTATGTCGCAAGTATTTGAAGCTAATTCATTTGTGTCGCATGGATTTGATGCTAAGCCGCCTACTTCGCATTGATTTGAAGCTTAGTCATGTTTTTCGCATGGATTTAAAGCTAACTCGTTTGCTTCGCATGCAGTTGAAGGTAAATCATGTTTATCAAAAGTATCTGATGCTAAACCATTTGTTCCCAAGATTATGATGCTAGTCCATGTGTTTCGCATGAATTTGAAGCTTAATCATGTTTTTCGCATAGATTTGAAGCTAACTCGTTTGATTCGCCTGCATATGCTGCTATTTCATTTACACCGAAAGTAATTGAAGCTAAACCATTTGTTTCGCATGGATTTGAAGCTAACTCCTTGGTTTCGCCTGAAGTTGAATCTATATGACTTATATCACAAGTATTTGAAGCTAAATCATTTGTTCGGCATGGATTTGAAACTAAGCCTTCTACGTCGCATTGATTTGAAACTAAATCTTGTGTATCGCATTGATTTGAAGCTAAGCCTTCGACTTCGCATTGAGTTGAAGCTAAATCATGTGTTTCGCTTGGATTTGAAGCTAAGTCGTTCGTTTCGCCTGCAGTTGAGTCTACATCACTAATATCGCAAGTATTTGAAGCTAAATCATGTGTATCGCGTGGATTTGAAGCTAAGCCTTCTAATTCGCATTGTTTTGAAGCTAAATCATGTGTTTCGCTTGGATTTGAAGTTGAGCCTTATACTTCGCATTGATTAGAAGCTAAATCATGTGTTTCGCATGGATTGGAAGCTAAATCATGTGTTTTGCATGGATTAGAACCTAACTTGTTTGTTTCGCCTGCATTTGACACTATTTCATTTATACCGCAAGTATTTGAAGCTCAATCAATCGTTTGGCATGGATTTGAAGCTAAGCCTTCTACGTCGCTTTGATTTGAAGACGATTCATGTGTTTCGCATGGATTTGAAACTAACTCTTTTGTTTCGCCTGCATTTGAAGCTGTATCCCTCATATTCGCAAGCATTTTAAACTAAATCTTTCGTTTCGCATGGATTTGAAGCTAACTAGTTGGTTCGCATGCAGTTGAAGCTAATTCACGTGTATCAGAAGTATCTGAAGCTAAACCTATTTGTTTCGCAAGAATATGTTGCTAATCCATGTGTTTTACATGAATTTGAAGCTAAATCATTTGTTTTGCATGAATTTGAAGCTAAATCATTTGTTTCACATGCATTTGAAGCTATCCCGTTTGTTTCGCCTGCATTTGAAGCTGTATCCCTTATATTCGCAAGTATTTGAAGCTGAATCATTCGTTTCGCATGGATTTGAAGCTAAGCCTTCTAGGTCGCATTGTTTTGCATCTAAATCATTTGTTTCGCATGGATTTGAAGCTAACTCCTTTGTTTGGCCTGCATTTGAAGCTATATCACTTATACCGCAAGTATCTGAAGCTAAATCAATTGTTTCGCATGTATTTGAAGCTAAGCCTTCTACTTGGAATTGAAATGAAGCTAAATCATTTGTCTCGCATGAATTTGAAGCTAATCCTTCTACCGGGAATTGACTTGAAACTACATCATTTGTTTTGCATGGTTTTGAAGCTAACTCATTTGTTTCGCCTGCATTTGGATCTATATCACTTAAATCGCAAGTATTTGACCTAAATCAATTGTTTCGAATGGATTTGAAGCTAATTCTTCTACATCGTATTGATTTGAAGACAAATCATGTCTTTCGCCTGGATTTGAAGCTAACTCTTCTACTTCGCATTGTTTTGAAGCTAAACCATTTGTTTCGCAAGTATTTGAAGCTAAGCCTTCTACTTGGAATTGAAATCAAGCTAAATCATGTGTTTCGCATGGATTTGAAGCTAAATAATGTGTTTCGCATGGATATGAAGCTAACTCGTCCGTTTCTCTTGCATTTGAAGCTACATCACTTATATCGCAAGTATCTGAAGTTATATCATTCGTTTCGCATGTATTTGAACCTAAGACATCTAGTTCGCATTGATTTGAAGCTAAATCGTGAGTTTCGCATGGATTAGAAGCAAACTCGTTTGTTTCGCCTGCATTTGAAGCTATATCATTTATAACGAAAGAATTTGAAGCTAAATCATTTGTTTCGCAGTGATTGAATGCTAACTCGTTTGTTTCGCCTGCAGTTGAACCTATATCACTTATACAGGTTGTCCCACAAGTATTTTAACAGCCGAAAATGAGGGGTAGCTGAGGTCATTTGAAGTAACTTTTTCCTTTGCGAAAATGCAATCCGCGGCTTTGTTTACGAATTACTAACGAAAAACACTGGCTAATGAGAGGTGACGGTGCAAGAGAGAGGGTCCGCGAGAGAGTCCGCAGCACGAGGCGTTGACAGAATGTCGGGACGAACTCGAGCCGCGATCGAAGTATTGAACAAGTCACAAGGCGAGAACTTTACGGATTTTTTTTACTACATAACAGCGATATTTTTAAGAAAAACGCTGTTCACCTTTACTTTAGAACGTCTGAAGAATATTTACTAATTTTTCGGACCCGAAATAATATGAAGTTTAACCGTGACAGCTGTTTTAATTTTCTGGTGTGCATGACATCTCGTGTGTACCATATGAAATTTTTATGCAAGGTGTACAGTGAAGATTAACGAATGATTTGCAAAGCTGATTTAATAATAAATAAGGGACGTAAAGGATTTGTTTATTAGAGAGATATGAAAAATATTATCAGTAAGAAACTCACCCATTTAGTTGAGGATGCATTTGCTGGCTGAAATTCATGATGTCGAAGGGCACTGACCTTGTACTACGTACAGCTGATCTTTCACTGCACTGTCACTAAACACTGATCACTTAATTAATCACTGATAATCCGAATCACTTGTGGATATTTAAGAAAGATCACTGAGACTCGTTCGCGGATAATCGTTTATTCGATGTGTTCGTTCGGAAGTCGACGTTTCACTGCCAAAATATCGAAGCCTCGACCGTGGGCCCTTGTCGTTTGTCTTTCGGCCGTCCGAGGAAATAACACCCGATACTATTTTCTTCGAAGCGCAGGGTATCGCCAAATGAAATAAACAAGATATGCCGAGACGTAAACTGTGTCCGACCCGCTGCACCCTGCGCTCTTAGAACGTAATTAATGGCCGTGCGAAGAAAATGGTATCGAGTGTCATTTCCTCGGACGGCCGAACGAAGAACAACAAGGACACACAGTCAACTCCTGAATTTTTCGGCAGTGAAACGTCGACTTCCGAACGAACGCGTCGAATAAACGATTATCCGCGAACGAGTCTCAGTGATCTTTCTTAAATATCCACAAGTGATTCGGATTATCAGTGATTAAATAACTGATCAGTGTTTGGTGACAGTGCAGTGTAAGTGAACTTCGCAAATAACCATACCAGAGGTTCCACCGACAGTATCCCTCGAATGTTGCGGTCATCGACCTGGGATCAGCTGTTCGTTGTACGAGGTCAGTACGTACGAGTCAGCAAATGCATCCTCAACTAAATGGGTGAGTTTCTTATCTATAATATTTTTCATATTTCTCTAAAAAACAAATCCTTTACGTACCTTAACGCGATTATTTATTATTAAATCAGCTTTGCGAATCATTCGTTGAATTCTGTTCGTACACGGAATTATTTAAATTATAATATCATTTACGAACTTTGTTAATCTTCACTGTACACCTTGCATACAAATTTCATATGGTACACATAAGGTGTCATGCACACCAGAAAATTAAAACGACTGTCACGGTTAAACTACATATTATTTCGAGTCCGAAAAATTAGTGAATATTCTTCAGACGTTCTAAGGTAAAGGTGAACAGCGTTTTTCTTAAAAATATCACTGTTATGGAGTAAAAAAAATCCGTAAAGTTCTCGCCTTGTGACTTGTTCAAAACTTCGATCGCGGCTCGAGTCCGTCCCTACCTTCTGTCAATGCCTCGTGCTGCGGACTCTCTCGCGGACCCTCTCTCTCGCACCGTCACCTCTCATTGGCCTGTGTTTTTCCTTAATAACTCGTAAACAAAGCCGCGGATGGCATTTTCGCAAAGGAAAAAGTTACTTCAAATGACCTCAGCTACCCCTCATTTTCGGCTGTTAAAATAATTGTGGGACACCCTGTATAGCAAGTATTTGAAGACAAATCATTTGTTCCTCATGGATTTGAACCTAAGCCTTCTACTTCGCACTGATTTTAAGCTAAATCATTAGTTTCGCATGGTTTTGGAGCTAACTCGTTTGTTTCTCCTGCATTTGAAGCTATATCACGTATATTGCAATTATTTGAAGAAAAATCATTTGTTTCGCATGGATTTGAACATAAGCGTTCTACTTCGCAATCTTTTGAAGCTAAATCATGTGATCCGCATGGATTTGAAACTAACTCGTTCGTTTCGCCTGCATATGAAACTATATCATTTATATCCCAAGTATTTGAAGCTAAATCAATTGTTTCGAACGGTGTTGAAGCTAATTCTTCCTACATCGTATTGATTTGAAGACAAATCATGTTTTTCGCATGGATTTGAAGGTAAGCCTTCTACTTCGCATTGATTTGAAGCTAAATCATTCGTTTCGCATGGTTTTGAAGATAAGACATCTAGTTCGCATTGATTTCCAGCTAAATCATGTGTTTCGCATGGATTTGAAGCTGAACCTTCTACATCGCATTGATTTGAAGCTAAATTATGTGTTTCGCTTGGATTTGAAGGTTACTCATTTGTTTCGCATGCAGTTGAAGCTATATCACCCATATCCCAAGTGTTTGAAACTCAATAATTTGTTTCGCATGGATTTGAAGCTAAACCTACTACATAGCATTGATTTGAAGATTAATTGTGTGTTTTGCATGGATTTGAGGCTAACTCGTTTGTTTCCCCTGCATTTGAAGCTATATCACTTATATCGCAAGTATCTGATGCTAAATCATTTTTTTCGCATGGATTTGAAGCTAAACCTTCTACATAGCATTGATTTGAAGCTAAACCTTCTACATCGCATTGACGTGCAGCTAAATCATGTGTTTCGCATGTATTTGAAGCTGACTCGTTTGTTGCGCATGCAGTTGAATCTAAATAATGTATATCACAAGTATTTGTATCTAAACCATTTGTTTCGCATGGATTTGAATCTAAGCCTTGTACTTCGAGTTGATTTGAAGCTAAATCATGTGTAACGCTTGGATTTGAAGCTAACTCGTTTTTATCCCCTGAATTTGAAGCTATATCACTTATAAAGCAAGTATCTGGTGCTAAATTATTTGTTTCGCATGGATTGGAAGCTAAACCTTCTACATCGCTTTGATTTACAGCTAAATCATGTGTTTTGCATGGATTTGAAGCTAACTCGTTTTTATCCCCTGAATTTGAAGCTATATCACTTATATAGCAAGTATCTGGTGCTAAATTATTTGTTTCGCATGGATTGGAAGCTAAACCTTCTACATCGCGTTGATTTGAAGCTAAATCATTTGTTTCGCATGGAATTGAAGCTACCTCGTCTGTTCCTCCAGCTTTTGAAGCTATAGCACTTATATCGCAAGTATTTGAAGCTAAATCATATGTGTAGCATGGATTTGAAGCTGAACCTTCTACGTCGCATTGATTTGAAGCTAAATCTTGTGTTTCGCATGGATTTGAAGCTAACTCGTTTGTTTCGCATGCTTTTGTAGCTAAATAATGTATATCACAAGTATTTGTAGCTAAACCATTTGTTTCGCATGGATTTGAAGCTAAGCCTTCTACATCGCATTGATTTGAAGCTAAATCATGTGTTTCGCTTGGTTTTGAAGCTAAGACATCTAGTTCGCATTGATTTGAAGCTAAATCATGAGTTTCGCAATGATTTGAATCTAAATCATGTGTATCTCATGGATTTTGAAGCTAACTCGTTTGATTCGTCTGCATTTCAAGCTATATCACTTATATCGCAAGCATCTGAAGCTAAATCATTTGTTTCCCATGGATTTGAAGCTACACCTTCTACATCGCATTGA
The DNA here is from genome assembly GCF_051020955.1 of Megalopta genalis. Lineage (NCBI taxonomy): Eukaryota > Metazoa > Arthropoda > Insecta > Hymenoptera > Halictidae > Megalopta > Megalopta genalis. The sequence goes on along the minus strand of NW_027476503.1, from coordinate 12,096 downwards.
TTTGTAGCTAAATCATGTGTTTTGCTTGGATTTGAAGCTAACTCGTTTGTTTCGCCTGCATTTGAAGCTATATCACTTATATAACAAGTATCTGATGCTAAATCATTTGTTTCGCATGGATTTGAAGCTAAACCTTCTACATCGCATTGATTTGCAGCTAAATCATGTGTTTCGCATAGATTTGTAGCTAACTCGTTTGTTTCGCCTGCATTTGAAGCTATATCACTTATATAACAAGTATCTGATGCTAAATCATTTGTTTCGCATGGATTTGAAGCTAAACCATCTACATCGCGTTGATTTGAAGCTAAATCATGTGTTTCGCATGTATTTGAATCTGACTCGTTTGTTGCGCATGCAGTTGAATCTAAATAATGTATATCACAAGTATTTGTATCTAAACCATTTGTTTCGCATGGATTTGAATCTAAGCCTTGTACTTCGAGTTGATTTGAAGCTAAATCATGTGTTTTGCATGGATTTGAAGCTAACTCGTTTTTATCCCCTGAATTTGAAGCTATATCACTTATATAGCAAGTATCTGGTGCTAAATTATTTGTTTCGCATGGATTGGAAGCTAAACCTTCTACATCGCATTGATTTGCAGCTAAATCATGTGTTTTGCATGGATTTGAAGCTAACTCGTTTGTTTCCCCTGAATTTGAAGCTATATCACTTATATCGCAAGTATTTCATTCCAAAATCATTTGCTTCGCACGGATTTGAAGCTAAACCTTCTACTTCGCATTGATTTGAAGCCAAGTCATGAGTTTCACATGGTTTTGGAGCTAACTCGTTTGCTTCCCCTGCATTTGAAGCTATATCACGTATATCGCAATTATTTGAAGATAAATCATTTGTTTCGCATGGATTTGAATCTAAGCCTTGTCCTTCCAATTGATTTGAAGCTAATTCATGTCTTTCTTATGGATTTGAAGCTAAACCTTCTACATCGCATTGATTTGCAGCTAAATCATTTGTTTCGTATGGATTTGAAGCTATCTCCTTTGTTTCGCCTGAATTTGAAACTATATCACTTATGTAGCAAGTATCTTAACCTAAATCATTTCTTTCGCATGGATTTGAAGCTAATCCCTTTACTGCGCGTTGATTTGAAGCTGAATCATGTGTATCCCATGGATTTTGAAGCTAACACGTTTGATTCGACCGCATTTGAATCTAAATCACTTATATCCCTAGTGTTTGAAGCTAAATCTCTTGTTTCGCATGGATTTGAAGCTAAAGCTTCTACATCGCATTGATTTGAATCTAAATTATGTGTTTCGCTTGGATTTGAAGGTAACTAGTTCGTTGCGCATGCAGTTAAATCTAAATAACGTATGTCACAAGTATGTGTAGCTAAACCATTTGTTTCGCATGGATTTGAATCTAAACCTTCTATATAGCATTGATTTGAAGCTAAACCTTCTACATCTTATTGATTTGAAACAAAATCATTTGATTCGCATGGATTTGAAGCTAATCCTTCTACTTCGCATTGATTTGAAGCTAAGTCATGCGTATCGCATGGATTTTGAAGCAAACTCATTTGATTCGTGTGCATTTGAAGCTATATTGCTCATATCCCAAGTATTTGAAGCTATATCATTTTCTTTCGCTTGGATTTGAAGCTAAACCTTCTACATAGCATTGATTTGAAGCTTAATCATGTGTTTTGCATGGATTTGAAGCTAAACCTTCAACATCGCATTGGATTTGGAGCTAAGCCTTCTACTGCGCATTGATTTGAAGCTAGATCATGCGTTTCGCTTGGGTTTGAAGTTACCTCGGTTGTTTCGCCTGCATTTGAAGCTATTCCATTTATGTCGCAAGTATTTGAAGCTAATTCATTTGTGTCGCATGGATTTGATGCTAAGCCGCCTACTTCGCATTGATTTGAAGCTTAGTCATGTTTTTCGCATGGATTTAAAGCTAACTCGTTTGCTTCGCATGCAGTTGAAGGTAAATCATGTTTATCAAAAGTATCTGATGCTAAACCATTTGTTCCCAAGATTATGATGCTAGTCCATGTGTTTCGCATGAATTTGAAGCTTAATCATGTTTTTCGCATAGATTTGAAGCTAACTCGTTTGATTCGCCTGCATATGCTGCTATTTCATTTACACCGAAAGTAATTGAAGCTAAACCATTTGTTTCGCATGGATTTGAAGCTAACTCCTTGGTTTCGCCTGAAGTTGAATCTATATGACTTATATCACAAGTATTTGAAGCTAAATCATTTGTTCGGCATGGATTTGAAACTAAGCCTTCTACGTCGCATTGATTTGAAACTAAATCTTGTGTATCGCATTGATTTGAAGCTAAGCCTTCGACTTCGCATTGAGTTGAAGCTAAATCATGTGTTTCGCTTGGATTTGAAGCTAAGTCGTTCGTTTCGCCTGCAGTTGAGTCTACATCACTAATATCGCAAGTATTTGAAGCTAAATCATGTGTATCGCGTGGATTTGAAGCTAAGCCTTCTAATTCGCATTGTTTTGAAGCTAAATCATGTGTTTCGCTTGGATTTGAAGTTGAGCCTTATACTTCGCATTGATTAGAAGCTAAATCATGTGTTTCGCATGGATTGGAAGCTAAATCATGTGTTTTGCATGGATTAGAACCTAACTTGTTTGTTTCGCCTGCATTTGACACTATTTCATTTATACCGCAAGTATTTGAAGCTCAATCAATCGTTTGGCATGGATTTGAAGCTAAGCCTTCTACGTCGCTTTGATTTGAAGACGATTCATGTGTTTCGCATGGATTTGAAACTAACTCTTTTGTTTCGCCTGCATTTGAAGCTGTATCCCTCATATTCGCAAGCATTTTAAACTAAATCTTTCGTTTCGCATGGATTTGAAGCTAACTAGTTGGTTCGCATGCAGTTGAAGCTAATTCACGTGTATCAGAAGTATCTGAAGCTAAACCTATTTGTTTCGCAAGAATATGTTGCTAATCCATGTGTTTTACATGAATTTGAAGCTAAATCATTTGTTTTGCATGAATTTGAAGCTAAATCATTTGTTTCACATGCATTTGAAGCTATCCCGTTTGTTTCGCCTGCATTTGAAGCTGTATCCCTTATATTCGCAAGTATTTGAAGCTGAATCATTCGTTTCGCATGGATTTGAAGCTAAGCCTTCTAGGTCGCATTGTTTTGCATCTAAATCATTTGTTTCGCATGGATTTGAAGCTAACTCCTTTGTTTGGCCTGCATTTGAAGCTATATCACTTATACCGCAAGTATCTGAAGCTAAATCAATTGTTTCGCATGTATTTGAAGCTAAGCCTTCTACTTGGAATTGAAATGAAGCTAAATCATTTGTCTCGCATGAATTTGAAGCTAATCCTTCTACCGGGAATTGACTTGAAACTACATCATTTGTTTTGCATGGTTTTGAAGCTAACTCATTTGTTTCGCCTGCATTTGGATCTATATCACTTAAATCGCAAGTATTTGACCTAAATCAATTGTTTCGAATGGATTTGAAGCTAATTCTTCTACATCGTATTGATTTGAAGACAAATCATGTCTTTCGCCTGGATTTGAAGCTAACTCTTCTACTTCGCATTGTTTTGAAGCTAAACCATTTGTTTCGCAAGTATTTGAAGCTAAGCCTTCTACTTGGAATTGAAATCAAGCTAAATCATGTGTTTCGCATGGATTTGAAGCTAAATAATGTGTTTCGCATGGATATGAAGCTAACTCGTCCGTTTCTCTTGCATTTGAAGCTACATCACTTATATCGCAAGTATCTGAAGTTATATCATTCGTTTCGCATGTATTTGAACCTAAGACATCTAGTTCGCATTGATTTGAAGCTAAATCGTGAGTTTCGCATGGATTAGAAGCAAACTCGCTTGTTTCACATGCAGTTGTAGCTAAGTCATGTTTATCACAAGTATCTGAATCAAAACCATTTGTTTCGCGTGGATTTGAAGCTAAACCTTCCACATCGCATTTATTTGAAACTAAATCTTTTGTTTCTCATGTATTTGAAGCGAAACCTTCTACTTCGCATTGATTTGAATATAATCATGTGTTTCGCATGGAACTGAAGCTAAGTCGTTTGTATCCCCTGCATTTGAAGCTATATCACTTATATAGCAAGTATCTGATGCTAAATTATTTGTTTCGCATGGATTGGAAGCTTAACCTTATACATCGCATTGATTTGCAGCTAAATCATTTGTGTCGCATGGATTTTATGCTAAACCTTCTACTTCGCATTGATTTGAAGCCAAATCATATGTTTCGCACGGATCTGAAGCTGATTCATGTGTTTCGCACGGGTTTGAAGTTAACTCCTTTGTTTCGCCTGCATTTGAAGCTATATCACATATATCTCAAGTATTAGAAGCAAAATCATTTGCTTCGCACGGATTTGAAGCTAAACCTTCTACTTCGCATTGATTTGAAGCTAAGTCATGAGTTTCGCATGGACTAGAAGCTAACTCGTTTGTATCGCCTGCATTTGAAGCTATATCATTTATATCGCAAGTAATTGAAGCAAAATCATTTTTGCCACATGGATTTGAAGCTAAGCCTTCTACTTCGCAGTGATTTTAAGCTAAATCATTTGTTTCGCATGGTTTTGGAGCTAACTCGTTTGTTTCTCCTGCATTTGAAGCTATATCACGTATATCGCAATTATTTGAAGAAATATCATTTGTTTCGCATGGACTTGAAGCTAACTGGTTTGTTTCGCCTGCATTTGAAGCTATATCACTTGTATCGCAAGTATTTGTAGCTAAATCATTTGTTTTGCATGGATTTGAAGCTAAACCTTCCACATCGCATTGGTTTGATGCTAAACCTTCTACATCGCATTGATTTGATGCTAAATCATGTGTTTTGCATGGATTTGAAGCTAACTCATTTGTTTCGCCAGCATTTAAAGCTACATCACTTATATCGCAAGTATCTGAAGCTAAATTATTTGTTTCGCATGTCTTTGTAGGTAAGCCTTCTACTTCGCACTCATTAGAAGCTAAATCATGTGTTTCGCATGGATTTGATGCTAACTCGTTTGTTCCGCCTGCTTTTGAAGCTATTTCATTCATATCGCAAGTATTTGAATGTAACTCACTTATTTCGCATGGATTAGATGCTAAGCCTTCAATTTCGCATTGATTTGAAGCAAAGTCATGTGTTTCCTTTGGATTTGAAGCTATCTCGTTTGTTTCGCCTGCAGTTGAATCTATATCACATATATCGCAAGTATTTGAAGCTAAATCATTTGCTTCGCACGGATTTAAAGCTAAACCTTTTACATCGCATTGATTTGAAGCTAATTCATGTGTTTCGCTTGGATTTGAAACTAAATCATGTGTTTCGCATGGATTTGTAGCTAACTCGTTTGTGTCGCCTGCATTTGGAGCTATATCATTTATATCGCAAGTATTTGATGCTCAATCAGTTGAGTCGCATGGATTTGAAGCTAAGCTTTCTACATCGCATTTGTTTGAAGCTAAATCATGTGATTCACATGTATTTGAAGCTAACTCGTTTGTATCGCATGCAGATGAAGCTAAATCATGTATATCACAAGTAGTTGAAGCTCAACCATTTGTTTCGCATGGATTTGAAGATGAGCCTTCTACTTCGCATTGATTTGCATCTAAATCATGTGTTTCGCATGGATTTGAAGCTAACATGTTCGTTTCGCCAGCATTTGAAGCTAAATCATGAATATCACAAGTATTCGAAGCGGAACCTTTTGAGTCGCGCAGATTTGAAGCTAAACCTTCTACATCGCATTAATTTGAAGCTAAAGCAAGTGTTTCGCATGGACCTGAAGCTAACTCGTTAATTTCGCATGCATTTGAAGCTGCATCTCTTATATTCGCAAGTATTTGAAGCTAAATCATTCGTTACGCATGGGGTAGAAGCTAAGCCTTTTACTTCGCATTGATTTGAAGCTAAACCATTTGTTTCGCATGGATTTGAAGCTAACCCTTCTACTTGGCATTTAAATGAAGCTAAATCATGTGTTTTGCATGGATTTGAAGCTGACTCGTTTGTTCTGTCTGCATTTGGAGCCATATCACTTATATAACAAGTGTCTGATGCTAAATCATTTTTTTCGCATGGATTTGAAGATAAACCTTCTACATCGCATTGATTTGAAGCTGAGTCATGTGTTTCGATTGGACTCGATGCTAACACGTTTGTTTCGCATCAGGTTGACGCTAAATCATGTATATCACAAGTATTTGAAGCTAAACCATTTGTTTCGAATGGATTTGAAGCTAACCCTTCTACTTGGTATTTAAATGAAGCTAAATCATGTGTTTTGCATGGATTTGAAGCTGACTCGTTTGTTCTGTCTGCATTTGGAGCTATATCACTTATATAACAAGTATCTGATGCTAAACCATTTTTTTCGCATGGATTTGAAGATAAACCTTCTACATCGCATGGATTTGAAGCTAATCCTTCTACTAGGAATTGATTTCAAAATAAATCATGTGTTTTGCATGGATTTGAAGCTAACTCGTTTGTTTCGTCTGCATGTGAAGCTATATCACTAATATCGCAAGTGTTTGAAGCTAAACCATTTGTTTCATATGGATTTGAAGCTAAGCCTTCTACTTTGCATTGATTGGAAGCTAAATCATGTGCTTCGCATGAATTTGAAGCTAAATCATGTGTTTCCATGGATTTCAAACTAACGCGTTTGTTTCGCATGAATTTGAAGCTAACTCGTCCTTTTCGCATGCATTTGAAGCAGTATCCATTATATTCGCAAGTATTTGAAGCTAAATAATTTGTTTCGAATGGATTTGAAGCTAAGCCTTCTACTTCGCATTGATTTGAAGCGAAATGACATGTGTTTCGCTTGGATTTGGAGCTAAGCCTTCTACTTCGCGTTTATTGGAAGCTAAATCATTCGTTTCGCATGGAATTGAAGCTACCTCGTTGATTTCGCATGCATATGAAGCTGTATCTCTTATATTCGCAAGCATCTGAAGCTAAATCATTCGTTACGCATGGGGTAGAAGCTAAGCCTTTTACTTCGCATTGATTTGAAGCTAAACCATTTGTTTCGCATGTATTTGAAGCTAAACCATGTGTTTCGCATGAATTTGAAGAAACATCATGTGTTTCGCATGGGTTTTGAAGCTAATCCTCCTACATCGCACTGATTTGAAACTAAATCATGTCTTTCGCATGGATTTCAAGCTAAGCCTCCTACTTCGCATTGATTTGAAGCTCAATCATGTGTCTCCCATGGATTGGAAGCTAACTCGTTTGTGTCGCCTGCATTTGAAGCTATGTCACTTATATCGCAAGTATTTGAAGCTAAATAATTAGTGTCGCTTGGATTTGAAGCTGAGCCTTCTACTTCGAATTGTTTTGAAGCTAAATCATGTGGATCGCATTGATTTGAAGCTAAATAATGTGTTTCGCATGCATTTGACGCTTAATCATGTGTTTTGCATGGATTTGATGCTGACTCATTTGTTTCGCCTGCATTTGAAGCAATTTCATTTATACGGCAAGTTTTTGAAGCTAAATCATTCGTTTCGCATGGATTTGAAGCCAAGCCTTCTACTTCGCATGGATTTGAAGCTAATTCGTTTGTTTCGCATGCAGTTGAAGCTAAGTCATGTATATCACAAGTATTTGAAGCTAAACCATTTGCTACGAATGGATTTGAAGCTAAACCTTCTACTTCGCATTGATTTGAAGCTAAATCATGTGTTTCGCATGGATTTGAAGGAAACTCGTTTGTATCGCCTGTATTTGAAGCTATATCACTTATATCGCAAGTATTTGAAGCTAAACCATTTGTTTCGCATGGATTTGAAGCTAAGCCATTTACTTTGCATTGATTGGAAGCTAAATCACGTATTTTGCATGGATTTGAAGCTGAAACATTTGATTCGCATGTGATTTGAAGCTAAGCCTTCTACTTCGCGTTCATTATAAGCTACATCATGTGTTTCGCATGGATTTGAAGCTATCTCGATTGTTTTGTCTGCATTAGAAGCTAAATCATTTATATCGCAAGTATTTGAAGCTAGGCCATATGTTTCGCATGGATTTGAAGCTAAGCCTTCTACTTTGCATTGATTGGAAGCTAAATCATGTGTTTTGCATGGATTTGAAGCTAACTCCTTGGTTTCGCCTGAAGTTGAATCTATATGACTTATATCAGAAGTATTTGAAGCTAAATCATTTGTTCGGCATGGATTTGAACCTAAGCCTTCTACGTTGCATTGATTTGAAGCTAAATCATGTTTTTCTCATGGATTTGAAGCTAACTCGTTTGTTTCGCCTGCATTGAAGCTATATCACTTATATCGCAAGCATCTGAAGCTATATCATGTGTTTCGAATGGATTTGAAGCGACGCCTTCTACTTCGCATTCATTTGAAGCTGAATCATTCGTTTCGCATGGATTTGGTGCTATCTCGTTTGTTTCGCATGCAGTTGAAGCTAAATCATGTATGTCACAAGTATTTGAAGCTGAACCATTCGTTTCGCATGAATATAAACCTAAACCATGTGTTTCGCATGATTTTGAAGCTAAATCATGTTTTTCACAAGTATTTGAAGCCGAACCATTAGATTCGCATGGATTTGAACCAAAGCCTTCTACTTCGCACTGATTTGAATCTAAATCATGTGTATCCCTTGGATATGAAGCTAAATCATGTCTTTCGCTCGGATGTGAAGCTAACTCGTTCGTTTCGCATGCAGTTGAAGTTAAATCATGTATATTACAAGTAGTTGAAGCTAAACCATTTGTTTCGCATGGATTTGAAAACGAGCCTTCTACTTCGCATTGATTTGAAGCTAAATCATGTGTTTCGCTTGGATTTGAATCTAAATCATTTGTTCGGCATGGATTTGAAACTAAGCCTTCTACGTCGCATTGATTTGAAGCTAAATCTTGTGTATCGCATTGATTTGAAGCTAAGCCTTCGACTTCTCATTGATTTGAAGATAAAGCATGTGTTTCGCTTGGACTCGAAGCTAACTCGTTTGATTCGCATGCAGTTGAAGCTAAATCATGTTTATCACAAGTATCTGAATCTAAACTATTTGTTTCGCAAGAATATGCAGCTAAACCAAGTGCATCTTATGAATTTGAAGCTAAATCATGTGTTTCGCATGGATTTGAAGCTAACTCGTTCGTTGCGCATGCATTTAAATCTAAATAACGTATATCACAAGTATTTGTATGTAAACCATTTGTTTCACATGGATTTGAATCTAAGCCTTCTACTTCGCATTCATTTGAAGCTAAATCACGTGTATCGCATGGATTTCGAAGCTAACTCGTTTGTTTCGCCTGCATTTGAAGCTATGTCACTTATATCGCAAGTATTTGAAGCTAAATAATTAGTGTCGCTTGGATTTGAAGCTAAGCATTCTACTTCGAATTGATTTGAAGCTTAATCATGTGTTTCGCATGGATTTGAAGCTAAGCCTTCAACTTCGCATTGATTTGAAGCTAAATCATGTGTTCGGCCTGGATTTGAAGCTAACTCGTTTGTTTCGCATGCAGTCGAAGCTAAATCATGTATTTCACATGTATTTGATGCTAAACAATTTGATTCGCATGGATTTGAACCTAAGCCTTCTACTTCGCATTGATTTGAAGCTAAATTATAAGAACTAAAAAAAGCAAAATCATGTTTATCACAAGTATCTGAATCAAAACATTTGTTTCGCGTTCATTTGAAACTAAGCCTTCTACTTCGCATTGATTTGAAGTAAAATCATGTGTTTCCCTTGGTTTGAAGCTAACTAGTTTATTTCGTATGCAGTTGACGCTAAGTCATGTATATCACAAGTATTTGAAGCTAAATAACGTGTTTCGCGTGGATTCGGTGCTAACTCGTTTGCTTCGAATGCAGTTGAAGCTAAATCATGTATATCACAAGTATTTGAAGCTAAACTATTTGCATCGCATGGATTTGAACAGAAGCCTTCTACTTCGCATTGATTTGAAGCTAAATCATGTGTTTCGCATGGATTTGAAGCTAACTCGTCCGTTTCGCCTGCAGTTAAATCTAAATAACGTATATCACAAGTATTTGAAGCTAAACAATTTGTTTCGCATGGATTTGAAGATAACTCGTTTGTTTCGCATGCAGTTGAAGCTAAATCATGTCTTTCACAAGTATTAGAAGATGAACCATTTGAATCGCATGGATTTGATCCTGAGCCTTCTACTTCGCACTGATTTGCAGCTAAATAATGTGTTTCGCATGGATTTGTAGCTAAACCATCTACATCTCATGGATTTGAAGCTAACTCATGTGTTTGGCATGGATTTGAAGCTAAACCTTCTACATCGCATTGATTTTCAGCTGAATCATGTGTTTCGCATGGATTTGAAGCTAACTCGTTCGTTTCGCCTGCATTTGAAGCTATATCACTTATATCGCAACTATTTGAAGCTAAATCATATGTGTCGCATGGGTTTGAAGTTGAACCTTCTACATCGCATTGATTTGAAGCTAAATCTTGTCTGTCGCATGGATTTGAAGCTAAACCTTCTACATCACATTGATTTGCAGCTAAATCATGTGTTTCGCATGGATTTGAAGCTAACTCGTTTGTTTCGCATGCAGTTGAAGCTAAATCATGTCTTTCACAAGTATTTGAAGATAAACCATTTGAATCGCATTGATTTGAACCTGAGCCTTCTACTTCGCACTGATTTGCAGCTACATAATGTGTTTCGCATGGATTTTAAGCTAAACCTTCTACATCCCATGGATTTGAAGCTAAATCATCCGTTTGGCATGGCTTTGAAGCTAAACCTTCTACATCGCATTGATTTGCAGCTGAATCATGTGTTTGGCATGAATTTGAAGCTAACTCTTTTGTTTCGCCTGCATTTGAAGCTATATCACTTATATCGCAAGTATTTGAAGCTAAAGCATTTGTTTCGGGCGGATTTGAAGCTAAACCTTCTTCATCGCATTGATTTGAAGCTAATTCATGTGTTTCGCATGGATTTGAAGCTAACTCATTTGTCTCTCCTGCATTCGAAGCTATATCACTTATATCGCAAGTATTTGAATGTAAATCATTTTTTTCGCGCGGATTTGAAGCTAAACCTTTTACATCGCATTGGTTTGAAGCTAAATCATGTGTTTCGCATGTATTTGAAGCTAACTCGTTTGTTCCGCATGCAGTTAAATCAAAATCATGTTTATCACAAATATTTATGGCTAAACCATTTGTTCCGCGTGGATTTGAAGACAAGCCTTCTACTTCGTATTGATTTTAAGCTAAACCTTCTACATCTTATTGATTTGAAGCTTAATCATGTGTTTCGCATTGAGTTGAGGCTAACCCGTTTGTTTCGTGAGCATTTGAAGCTATATCACTTATATCGCAAGCATCTGAAGCTAAAACATTTGTTTCCCATTGATTTGAAGCTAAACCTTCTACATCGCATTGTTTTGCAGCTAAATCATGTGTTTCGCATGGATTTGAAGCTAACTCGTTTGTTTCCCCTGCATTTGAAGCAATACCAATCATATCGCAAGTATCTGATGCTAAATCACTTGTTTCGCATGGATTTGTCGCTAAACATTGTACATCGCATTGATTTGAAACTTAATCATGTGTTTTGCATGGATTTGAAGCTAACTCGTTTGTTTCCCCTACATTTGAAGCTATATCACTTATATAACAAGTATCTGATGCTAAATCATTTGTTTCGCATGGATTTGAAGCTAACCCTTCTACATCGCATTGATTTGCAGCTAAATCATGTGTTTCGCATAGATTTGTAGCTAACTCGTTTGATTCGCCTGCATTTGAAGCTATATCACTTATACCGCAAGTAACTGAAGCTAAATCAATTGTTTCGCATGTATTTGAAGCTAAGCCTTCTACTTGGAATTGAAATGAAGCTAAATCATTTGTTTCGCATGGATTTGAAGCTAACTCGTTTGTTCTGTCTGCATTTGAAGCTACCTCACTTATATCGCAAGTATTTGAAGCTAAATCATTTGTTTCGCATGAATTTGAAGCTAATCCTTCTACCGGGAATTGACTTGAAACTACATCATTTGTTTTGCATGGTTTTGAAGCTAACTCATTTGTTTCGCCTGCATTTG